>NW_005842780.1:700533-740055 GCF_000455745.1 Alligator sinensis | reverse complement strand
GCGACGCCCCCGGGGTGTCGCGGAGCCGGACAGGGAGCCGAGGCCTGGACAGCAGGGTCGGACACCACCCCTGAGGCTCCTGAACCACTTGGCCTGGCCGCACTCACCACCTGAGAAGGTAACCGTCATGAGCAGGAGCTGTTGCTGGAGCCCTGCGCTCATCCCTGTCTGCTGCTGCTGCTGCCCTGTTGTTGAAAGCTGGTCTAGAGATCCCTGTTTATAGCAGGCACCACCCGTACTGTGACACCCGGGCTGCACTGTGGACATGAAGCTCCAGCTGGCAGGGCGGTTGGGCAGTATCTGGCATCACGAGTCTGTCCACTCTGCCCCTGTTAACAGCAGCCATTACATGGGTCCCGCCCGCCAGGATGCACACCCAGGCCCTGCCCAGTGGGGAGCACTGTCTGCACCTGTGACTGCCCTGGGCCCTTCCCACTTCGGGGTGCTGGGCCTGGTCCAGCTTTCCTCTGCATCCTGCACTCGCAGGTCCTGGGACGTGGAGTGTGGGGTTCCCAGGTCTCTTGGTGCTGGGGCTTTCATGAGGGCACCGCTGGTCATGATCCCAGCAGACACTGCAGGAGCCACAGCGGGGAGGGAGATGGGGCTTGGCTGGGCAGAGCTGGTCGGAGCCCAAGGCTGGGGGCTGCAACTCCCCGAGCACTGGAGGTTAGTAGAGACCTGTTAGATTATGAGTCCTGAAGCCATCCTCTACACTTAATCCACAGTGAATGGGACTACAGTGTAGCAGAAAGCCCCTTTTTCCTCTTGCCTGCATTTGCTCTCCCCTCTTTGGATATGTTTCTCTTTTTCTACCTTTTCTTCCTTCCTCTCTCTTTCACTTTAAGATAAGGAATTGTGTTTTAAAATCTGTGTGTGCGCATTTTGTATCTCCCCTTGTATTTTGGTATTTTTATCTACTTGTGTGCCATGGCATTTGTAGCTTATATTTTATACTCCTCACCTTTCAACTTTCCACTGAATGTGTTTAGTTTCATAAGTAAATTATACATTGTAACAATGTTAACAAGGGCAGGAATCAAACTGCCCTTCCCTGTATCAGGCTGGCCCCTGAAAGAGCGAGTGAATCCGTGATTGAATGTGTAACACCATTGAATGTGTAACATAGTAGCAGACAGAAATTAACACCTGGAAGCTGCAGATCAACCAACGGAAAAATTCAATAGAAGACAATGTAACAACCGGGAAATCTCTAAACGTCACTGATCAAGGGCGAGAAGCCCTGGCCTGAGTTAATCCACGCCGGGGACCAACTTTTGGGCTCAATATCTCCAGATCGACCACTCCCAGAGCCCTATTCCAAATTCATCAACGGACTCCCAAACCTGCACGTTCATGCGGACGACCCCTGGGGCTGACAGATGCCATCCAGTAGCCACCGAGGCGGGGGAAGTCCCACGAGGGTCAATGACCCCTGGATTGGGCAAACCGGAAAACTGGGGAGTCACCAAAGTCTGCCAAGGACAGATAAAAGGCAGTGAAAAGTGACCCTCAGGGGCCCCCTCTTGATCTCCAACTTGACCAGACCTGTCCAGCCAGAAGGACCAGCCGGCGCCCCCCTTCTGGAGGATAACACCAGGCTGAAAGAAGGCTCGACTGGCCATCGACGGCAGACTCCAGCGCTTGTAGGATAGGTATACCTGACTCTGTAGCTTCTTAATGTGTGTGTGTGTATTTTTGAGCATGTGTGTGCAAGGTTGATGATTTAACTCATTACAGTGTTTCAATCCGCCTAATAAACTAGAATTTGAAGGATCCCGAGTTGGACATTTGTAACCAACACTGGCGTTCGGCCCCGGGCCCTGGAGCAGCTCCGAGCGGAAACAGCCGCGCTCCTAACCGCAGCACGCAAGCCCCCGCCGAAAACCGCCCGGGTCCCCGAGCCCTGGCGGGCTGCCAGCACCCGAGGACAGGCTCCAGAGGAGATGCAGGGCACCACAGGCCAGGCGGCCTATCTTCTGCTCCCGGCAAACCGGGAGAAACAGGCGTCCAATACAGAACCGCTCGGCGCCTGCCTGAACACCGACTGCCGGGGAGCAAGCAATGCGGCTCTGCCCCAGGGAGCGGGCACGGAGAAGGGCAGCTGGGCGGAGGAGCGGCACAGAGGGCCCCCCGCGGAAAAGAGAGGCTCCTGAGGCCAGGCCTGTTCCCTTGAGAAAAGAGACGCCGGAGGCGGGACGTGCTGAGGGTCTCCAAACTCCCGAGCGAGCGGCAAAGAGAGGAATCGTTGGGGATTTCCCATTTCCCAGCTTGCACGAGACACGGGCCAGGTCTCACAGTGTGAACCCCGGAGGTGGGAAGTTACAAACGGCCCCCAGGCACCTCTTTTACCCCAGAGCGTGCCGTGCCGCTCACGAGCGGAACGCCCTGCCACCAGACGCTGCGCAACCTGACCGCTCAGCCGGGCTCACAAAGGGCTCGCTCGGATTCTTGGTGGAAAGGGGCGCCGGCGGCCATTCAGCACGGCAGCTAGGCGCGCTGCCTCCGAAGGACAATGGCCGAGACCTTCGCCGCTGTCGGCGGCAGGGGAGAGAGCGGCAGCGGAACCCGCACTGCTTCTCCGCAGGTCCCTCGGCCTTTCAGCGTCCGCGCTCTGTCACGGGGCGACGCAGGAGCCTGAGGAAGGCGCAGCTACAGCCCCAGAGGGTAAAGGGCAATTGTGATGTGCTTATGCTCGCACGCTGCCGCCTCGGCAGCCCCAGCCCACCCTGCGCCGGCACCAGCGCCAGGCCCGCCCCCACGGGCTGGGGGCGCAGCACTTCCCCGAGCTCGCCCACCTGCTCCCCTCCGCACAGGCCCACGCGCCTCGGGCAAGGGCTCCTCTGCCCCTGCCAGAGGCACCGGGCACCTTAGGCCCCCGGCCAGGGACCAATTAAGAAGGGCTGGCCAGGCTGCACTCAAGAGCAAAAGCTAGGGAGTTGCTAACGGCGCACAGGTAGTTCTTGTACCCCACGGCATTCTGTTAATTTGCGGAACGCCCTACCACCAGATGCTGCGGAAGCTGACAGCTGACCCGGGCTTATAAGGGGCTCACTCGGATTCTCGGAGAAAAGGGGTGCCGGCGGCAATTTAGCATGGCGTCTAGTGGCAGAGCCTCCACAGGACAATGGGCAAGACCTTCGCCACTGGCAGCAGTAGGGGAGAGTGACAGTTGCCAAAAACAGAACCATTCGGCACGTGCCTTAACACCGCTCGTCAGGGAGGAAGCAACGTGGCTCCGCCTGGGGGAAATTGCAGCTCGTTGGTGTACAGGAGTGCTCGGAGGGTGTCATTAAGCAAGCGGATGCAGGTGATCCGCTTGCCACTAGCCGTTTGGACTTCTGCAAAGCCTCCGGCAAGGTCCCCTACCTGGGTCTCTTCTCTAAATTATGTAGTCAGGGGATTACACGCAATATGCACTGGTAGATCGTAGGCTGGTTTAAAGGCCAAAAGCTGAGTGGGCGTGGAAATAGCCCTGTTTCAGGATAGAAAGAAGGTAGGAGGCACACTGAGAAAACAAGTGCTGAGCTCCAAACTGCACCATGCAAGTTGTTGTGAAAAACAGTTTGGGTCTCTGAACCCTGGAGGGTTTCCAACCCGAGTCTGATGTCTAAAATGTATATGCGCTCCAGAGGGGATTTAGGGGAGTACAGGGAAGGTGCCCACCAGAGTAGTAACTCCCTCTCATGAGACGCAGTCCAGCTTGTTATTTTCCTGCCTCAGCTGTCAGAACCTCCAGATACTTATCAACAATGAGGCCAGTCTCAACTGCCAGTGGCACTGACTATCCCCACTTCATGGCAGTGCTCCTCTAGCGCCCACACGCTGACCTAGGGGTACCTGACCCACGCTCTGTTTCTTTCCTACCACTGGACCCACCTTCAGGTCTTGGCCCCTTGCTTACTTCTTAAAGTCTCAGGGGAGGGCAGGATAGATCTGAAGGCCAGCCAGCTGGCCAACCACCTGAGTCAGGCAGGCACCCACAGCTGCCTGGTGCAAGCCAGGCCCAACATGCCCTGCACCACCAAGGGTCCCCCTGCCCCTCTTCTTGGCACAAAGCATAGGCACAGAACTCCCAGGTACCCGTCAGGGACAAACCCATGGAGCCGAGAGAAGCAGTGCAGGCAGTCGCTTGCATCCAGGTGTTCCTAGCTGGCCTCCAGCCTGCTTCCTCCTCAAATGCTCTTCTTTTGCTTCCTGCTCAGACTGTTAGGTTCTGCAGCCAAACTCCAAGGCCTCCAACCCTTGTGTGCCATGGCCACTTAACACTCTTCCTGTAGGAAGGGAAAAACCCTGGCACTGCTGCAACTTTGGAAAGGAGGAGAAAGCTCTTAAGTTGGGATTGGCATAATGGACTGCGGATACAGACAAAGGTACTTGCACTCATCCTCCCAGGTGTCTCCCAGTGGAGTACTCATCAGACCCAATCCTACTTGGCTTCTTTAACTGGGTGAATTCAAAGCGAGGAGACCCAATCTGCCTCCTCTCTCCTCTGCCATCTATGCATAACTCATCTTTATTGCTATTCTGGCATCTTATTTTGCAGGGCACCTGACTTCATGCTCTAACCACCTCCTTCACACGCTCCCACAACTCCTGTTCTTCTCCAGAATATTTATAACATTAAGCCATGTTTTCCTGTTTAACTAGCTCTTTGGTTCATTTTACTTGCTAAGGGGAAAAAATAAAAAGTTGTTAGTTATAACCAGAAATTCTTTGAAAGCCCTGGCCTGGCCCGGCCCATACAGAGGTCTTTTCTGACCCAGAGATTCCTTTGACACACAAGATCTTAAAATAATGCACATGCATAAATATGATCAATATCCCTCAATACAGCCACATGTAAAAATGCTCAAGGAGAAAAAAAAGGATCATGTTTAAACACTTAAATAGGGTACTAGAATAAAAGGAAAGGTAACTGCAGTGCTATAACCAAGCTACACAATATTTTGATTTCTGAGCAGTTAAGAGCACTCTCAGCAATGTTACATATGATACGACTAAAATTAAGACGAAACCTGAGCTCAATTAACTTTATTTTTGTTCAGTTTTAAAATGTTTTAACATTGAGATTTCCCAACATATTCTGTAATAGATGACTAGGTAACTAGTAAGTTTGTCATCAGACACCCAAGAAATCATTTTTACCAAGAATGATGAAAAAAATTTGTTTTTTTATTAAAATCAGGTTCTCTCTGCTGGAAGGAGAACTCAGATTCAACATCTCCAGCCCTTCAAGTTTAAGGAATTATCCTGAATTCCTGGATGACAGTGGGAGCATAGCATGACAAAAAAGGAAAGAAACAACTGTGAACTGGTAAGGCTTACAACCAGCTACTCTTGCTGGACTTATAGTTAAACTTCTTTTCAGTTCAGTCTAGGTCTTTTATTCAAAGTCCTCTGCAGAAAATCAACAGAAAAGCAGTTATTTCCCCAGACTTACAGAACAAACAGTACCCGTCTCTGGGCTTTAAAAGCAAGCCATGCCTTCCGCCAGGCTGCAAAAGCTTTCCAGACTCGCACAAACTTCTTCTGCCCCCTCTCTTTCCCCTCCCCATGTCCCTAGCTGCACCTTCTGGCTTCTACTTTTCCGTAATAGCAGCAGCAGCAACAATAATGAAGATCATTTTTTTAGAAATGGAGAAGGAAACAAAAATGTTTAAGAAAAGGAGTGAATAAAATGAAAAAAGCAGTCAGCAAGACAACACTTTAGAAACTAAAATGTTTATTCTGTTCACCTTTACAGCACTAGTTGGATTAAAAAAAACAAATAAAAATATACTCTGCATTGCAAAAATTTGAACGCGCATTAGAAATCCTTCACTCTGAGTTTTAAACTATGAACTATATAATACAATTACAAAACACACATTGGTATAGAGTTTTCCTCAAGAAACATGTTAGGTGCATTTGCAGCAAAGACACCCTGCAAAAAGATGATCCAAGCCCAACTGCACACACCATAACCCTTCATACTTCTTATACCAATCCCCTGAAGCACCAGGCTTCTATGAGGACAGTTTTTGTTAGTACTCTTAGCAAGCCAGCGCTCACACAAAACTGCAACAGTGCTTATTCTGCAAGGAGTTAGATGGCGAAGTCCCATTACAGCCCTGGCTTGTATTTCCAGTTTCCGCATCTCCTCAACATGCATGCACATCACGCTAAAGCAAATCTTCAAAGTATTCCCTGCAGACTGACAGTTCCTTTGAGGATACATAAGGGGCTGAACCCAAACAGCACAGACAGAATTGAGAAAGTTGCTCCACACAAGAGTGGTAGCTTCCATGGACTTATATATATATTAATTATTACAGGATTAAACCAAGAAAAATGTATTACTGAGGTCCTAGTGTCCCAAGTAGCTATCTATACCCATATCAACACATACGAGCCTTTTTCTGAAGATGTGTCTACCACCTTATTTACAAAGAATTACAGAACATACTGAATCTAGGCTGTACTGTAGCAAGGATCACCTGAAAAAGCAAAACATGCATTTCTGAAATCCTGGAGATAAAATAAAAAATCATGAGCCAATGTAAGTGTATAGGTTTGCCAACATCTCCATCTTTTTTGCATAAGTAACTCTAACACACTAAGGATCTTCCAGCATTTCCACAAAACAGAAATGCAACAGAATCCACACAAAGTACTTTTGAACTAAGAAACAAAAGGAAATCAACAGATTCCACCAGGGCTTTTTCTGTAGGCTTCTTTCATTACTAGTTCTGTCAGAAACCAATCACTTTAAGAAAACAGCTCTTAGCTTCCCAGTACCATTAAAGATATTGGGACCAACAACTAATCAAGACTCATACAGAAGCACAAGTTCTCTCTATTCACAGAGAGCCTCAGACCAGTTAAACAACCAAAAAAAAAAGGCTCTTGAGCCTCCCATGTGCCAAGGTTATTTCATCTTAATAGGATTTCAGTCAGTCCCAGTTCCTAACAGTGCATGTTCTGAAGTAGCTTATGCTGCAGATGATTCTGCCTCCAAACTCAACATTCCTATCTAGTTGTTTCTAAGCAGGGGAGGTCTGGCCCATGCCAGAAACAGTATGCCTTGGAGCATGCACATGAGAGTCTACTGCCATAGGTTTTATCTTTGTATTAGGAATTAAAGCCATCAACTGCCCTGTCTAAGACAAATACTAAGGCCAGTGAGGACTATCTGATAAACATGTAGTTGAATTAGCTTCATGGATAGTATTTACTCCTTGCAGGCGAACTGGCCAGACTGTACCTTCTCATAGGAAGTGCTGATGGTTTCAAGGAATGGATAAAGCTACCAAGAGAGGAGACTATCTTAAAACTGACTTTTAGGGTGAGACTGTTTGACCTTCTAGGGCACTATGACAGTAAATCCATGGAATCAATGTTATAACATTAAAAATATTTTTCACTGGCCAGGAGATAATAAACCTCTATCACTAAGTGCTTTAAAATGACGCTTCCATCAGCTTACTGGGAAGAGAGTAGGGAGATTTCCACTGCAAAGAGCAGATTTTGTGGTATCCTCAATGCACTAGTCCCAACACTGAAGAGAGATAAACAGCTCTTGCTCCAGAGTAGTGAATGTTCCTTCCAGCTGGAGATCTGAGAGTTCATTTTCACAACCACTCAAATTCTGCTCACTCCCCAGACGAGGAGCTGTTGGGCCATCTCTGTGACTGTGCTCAGAAGAACCATTTCTGACATTGCTGCTTTCTATGGAAGAAAGCAAGAATGGAACAGGATTGAGGGACAAGTTATGAACACTTTTTTCCCCACCAGCATGTGCCTCAAAATGCAGTGGGCTTACGTTCTAGAAAATGAGCCTACACAGGCATAACAAACCTCTGTATAGGCTAAGGGTCTAGCATAATAAAGTAATATCAGCTGGTGCAGTTTGAACATTGATCAAATTACCTGAGATGTATGCATGCCTACTAGAATTCTACTTATGTAAAAACTTCCCCGCTACACTACTCCCCTGTCTCTCTCTCTCTACCAGCCAGTCAGGAGTCCACTAGGGAAACAATCTTATTCAGAGTCTTTGTCATTCGGGATTTTACTGACAGTTCAACTTGTGCTAAAACCACACACCTCAACAGCAGCTACATTTGCCAGTCATAGTGGTAATACAGACAGTTTATGCATTGTTATGATCTGCCAAGTCATGTGTCTAACAGCTATAACCTGCTAATCATACCTGCTGCTTCTTTTAAATCTTACTTTTTAGAAGTAGTACTTGGAGTGGTGGGATGGGGCAGTCCCTTTCAGCGCGACTTCTTACCTGGCTTACTAAAGACATATACCTCTTCCCAGGTGTAATTAGCCAAGTTTACAGGCTGCTTCAACCAAGGATCCTCTATCAGTTTTTCAAGAGTTGTGCGCTGTTCCAAAACAGGATGTAAGAGTCCAGAGATCAGATTTATCAGATCTGTGATGTAGAAAAAAAGAAAAAACTACCATGGACAACAAGGAATGAAGCTGCTGGTAACAACACAATAGTGCATGCTGGCTAAACCAGTTTGTGTTCTATACCCCCCCAGCCCATTCAGCTTCTAATCACAGATCCTTCTTACCGTCACCAGCCCCCACGCCCTCTACACTCTTATTTCCAGTTATTTCAGTGTTTTTTCATTCATTATTTGCTTGGTGGTAAGAATGATTTAAGGTAGGAGTGGCCAACCTGTAGCATGAGTGCCACAAGTGATACGGACAGCCTTTGCAAGTGTGGCAAGCGGCAGGCAGCACAGCAGCAGATCGGGCAGGAAGCAGAGCAGCATATCGGGCAGGGGAAAGGGATTGGAGTGGCACTCAGAGAAGATGCAGAGCTAATTGTGGCATGCCTGCCTAAAAGGTTGTCCTCCAGTAAATTAAGGCTTCCAGATTGTACAAAGAGCAAACCAACAAACAGGTAAGATACTGGTGCAAGAGACAAAAACAAGCCACCCACATACACACAGCAGATCTTTTGAGCATGTTATTTTTATTAACTTTCCTTGTGCCCACTAGCTGCCCAAGTCACTTACTTTCAGATTGCTTCCTTCCTACACATTCCTAAATAAGCACCAGCTTTGGTTCACATTTTTGGCTTGGCAATATACTTACAGCTCAGGAAAAGCACCAGCAAATTCCTGCAGTGTTATACAGACACTTTGTATGAATAATAAATTCTTCTAAGACCACCTACAGAGAACTTGCTGATGAAAGACTCATCAGCCCACCACTTGCTTGTTATTTTCTATAAGGAAGCAAGGACAACCATATTTTCCTTTTAGTCCAGGTCATGAAATTAATTCTGAAACCACAAACACAAACAAGCAAGCTGTCACCACATTCCAAAGTGGGCCCATAGAGGTAAGGACATTAATAGGAAGACACCTTACACATCAAGATGTATTGGCTGACAGTGGTTCAAACAGAGCAAGACCTTCATTTGAGCCATGCGAGTGGTTGCTAAGGGCCTTAACTTTATCCAACAGACTGATCTTCCCCACCAAAAATTATTTGTCTAGCCAACTCTTTTTTTTAAATTAATCTGTAAGCTCCTCCAAATGAAGCTCCAAGTTTGAAATGTTGCTAATGCACATAAGCAAAGAGATGCTTCTATAGGTGTAAAATGTGAAAGAACATTCATTAATCAAAGCAAGGGGAGATGCCAATTTAGAAGTCAAAGCCAGATGACAACTGACTTTCAAACTGAAAGCACACAAGAAAAAACAGAAGGGAGCGCTCTCAAAAACAGAGGACACGTGAAGAAATTAAGATACACTGTGCACTTTCTTCAGATCTCCGGAGATCAGTGCAAAACTAACCTTCCGATACAGGGCAAGGAGGATTTAATACAGCCTCCATGGTCTCCTCCAATTCACAGAAGGGATTCTCTCCAAACACTAGCGTGTAAAGGGTGACTCCAAGCGACCACATCTCCAACTCTGGTCCCTCGTAACTACAAAGAGGAATACAAGCCAGGTTACATCCCTCCCTCCCCACCATGGGGCTGGATGAAGCCCCCTTCCCCCTCCCCATTACTGATGGGCAGGGCTCAGGCTGGGCTGCCCCAACTATGCATGGTCAGATGGTGCTTGCCATGCTGGCCCCAGGCACTGGATTGGAACCACCATTTAGCCTCAATCAGACCAAACGCTGTCCATTTGGTCCACCAGGGAAAAAGGTTAAGCACCACTGGCTTAAGCAGACAAAGATGTATGCATACTCTGTTAGGGAACCCATATTGCCTTCATCATAACAGCCATGCACATAGACTCTCACTTTTCCCTCCCACCTTTTCCTCTTTACAAGTTTTGCAGCCAGTCTGGAGAGCATTTTGGCTAGCAAAAGTGAAGTCAGTGTTTGTCACTGACAGTTACCACTCAAGTCTCCCTTGCACAGTTCCAGATCTCAGTCTCACCTGCAGGACTTCCTGCTCTATTAGCTGTGAACCTCTCCTAAATAGAAACTGATAAATTATGCAGTACTGCAAAGCAGTTATGTGACTCAAATTAACAGACACTTTAAGGGAACAGCCAGTTCATTTCACCTATTCACTGTGTACAATGTGACACTAAGGCCTCTGGCACATGTCCATTTAAAGACACCATGAGATCTGTCTGATCCCCAATCCCAACAATGGTGCCTCCTGCCATGACACATGCACATGGCAGGAGGCAAGATTTTGTGATCAGGGATCAGATCCCAATCATGCTACTTCTACTTGCCAGTGTAGGAGCAGCCTGGAATCATAATACTAAGTGCCCCACTGCACTACCAAACTGAAAGCTGGGTGCCTGTGAGATTGGAGTCAGGGCCAACAATCAGCTGATTGTGAGCCCCAGCCCTGTTACACATTCAATTTAAAGCATCATACAAACCAGGCATAAAAAGTGGAACATTTTTATGGCTGGTTTGCCATTTTTGGCACCTTAAATTGGGTACACAGGTACATCCCTTGCCATTTATGCTGCAATTAACACATTAAATCACAGCATAAACACAATGTATAAAGGAGGCCTAAGCCTCATTCACTAAGAGCAAGTACATATATCTGCAACAAGTACCCGGTAGTCAAAGGACAAGACTATTTCCTCCTTCTTCACCCCAGGCCAAAATTGCTGGCCAAAGTTCCAAGACACAGTTAGTTCAGAGGGGGCCATCCCTGCACATAATTCTAACACATCCTCTGTCAGCAGAATGCCATCATTTAATACAGCTAGAATGATGGTAGCATGCATCATGCAGAGCTAGAAGTGCCATTTTGCAGATCTACAGGCCCCAAAGCCTGCACAGGTTAGGTGGCTGAATAGGTGTTCCAAGGTCTATATCACTTGCTGGTGGCCTGAAGAAAATAATGGTTCATCCCCTCTCTTCCAGCTGCTATACAAGTAAAGGTTATTCATTATTAAAAACTACCTGGAATCCCATGTAAACAGCTGGAAATAAGAAGAAAAAGCTACTAGTCTCTACCAGCAATCCTTGCTTGTCAGGAGGTGGAAAGAAAAGCCTCCTTCAAAGACTGGACCTACAAATGGTTCTGAAACCAGCAGCCTCCAGTTGGAAAGGTACATTCAAAAAAGGAGGAGAAAAAAATTGATGCCTGGGCAACACATACAGGTCAGTAGTACCTGAAGCACCAAGAAGGTGCATGCAGCAGGAGGACTATGGAGAAACATATGCTGAGCAAGAAACAGATGTACAGGGAAGCAAGCAGGAAGAGGGGAGCAGAGATGAGAGTGGGAGATGACAAGGAAACCAAACGGAGGTTCCCAATGAGAACTAAGGCCAGTCTATATGCATTATCCCCAATTAACACCATGTGTAGACTCTGACTGCAGGTCAAGAGAGTCTACAGCAGTGTCAAAAATCAGAAATATCTGTATATAGAGAAGCCCTTAGAAGTAGTTTCAGCCATAGCATCTGTTCCAGAGTCTTCCTGACATTTTTGTTGATTTGAGACAACCCCTTTCTTTGATGGATCACAAGAATCAAAAGAAATCTGGCTGTTTCCTTCCTTGTACTACGAGAAGGAGAGCTGTGATCTCACCCACTCATTTTCCTCTGTCTTCAGTGCATAGCTGACATGGAAAACAAGTATTTTGCTCAGGTTTATTACATACGGATTGCCAGAAAGCACTTCTGGTGAGCAGTACTCAATTGTTCCACAGAACGTGTAGAAGAGTTTGCCAGGTTCCAGATAAGCAGCTGAGCCAAAGTCAATCAGTTTGATCGAGAAGTCTTCTGCAATGATTACGTTCTCATCTTTGATATCCCTGTGGATGATATTTCTGCAGTGGAGATAACCCACAGCTGACACCAGCTGAAGCAAAAGAGGAATAGAGGTCATCATACACCTAAGCAAAGGGCTCATCCAGAAAAATACACAGCACATCAGAATTTTTTTAGGCATATTTTTTTCTCAGTTTTTTACTTTAATAGACAGTCCATAAGATAGGGAACTATATCAAACCAGAAATGGCTGTCCTAGTATTTTATCACTGGAATTAGAAAGCCCTCTGCAAAGATATGTGGATGCAAATTAAGATTTCTCCCTCCAAAAACATCAGGCATAATTACAATGCACTGTAGCCATGTTGTGCTGTTTACCTGGGGTTCAGAATGCCTGCAATTGCTGTCACTTTCTAGTCTTTTTTTCCCTAATCTAAACTTTGACCAGAGAGTCACTTATTTTTCCAATAGCACTTTTCCCATCATTACAGGCCAACAAGGAATTTTAGAAATATTTTTCATGTATAAACATAAAAAATAAACATATATACAATTAAGACAACACAATGAGATTTTATATAAGATGTTTTCACTCCTGAATATGAAGTCACCTTCTGCATGATTGATTCCACAGTTCCATAATTGTCTCTCAGTTTGATCACCAAGTCTAGTGCTGAACATTAATTTTGTGCTACCATAATCCAATCAAGCAGGAAAAGCAGGTAAGCAGGGGAGAGTGCTCCTGGTCATTACACTTATACTTACTGCTGACAGAAAAGCATAAACTTTTAATGAGGCTTCAGCAAAATCTAACTCTTTTTTTTTCTTCAAAAAAAGAAGTTCCCCTCCTGCCACCCCAAATCAGACAGTGGACTTTTAAAAAGTTAGTATTTCACACCACTAGAAATCAGCACTTCAAAATATCCAAACAGTGTTGAGCACCATCACAGAAGTATAGCAAAGCATACAGATTAGTCCTTACAAATGAAATAGAACTCCTGTGTTAGCCAGGTTTCCCTGTCATATAGAGATATGCTTTATTTCAAAACAGGTCTCACCTGTCTGAATATATAACTGACCAAGGGCTCATCCAAGTTCGGTTGATTGTCAATGAATGTAAAGAGATCCAGACCTGATCCATGTTTCTCCATCACTAATTGGAAAAAAGATCCATTTTCTAAGACATCCAGCACCTATAAACAAAAGGCACCCCATAGAATGCTTTGGTCCTCAAACCAGTTTACAAATAGTAACCTCTAAGTCAAGGGTAGGGAACCACTGACCCGGGCGCGAGAGTGTGGCATGCAAAGACATTTTGTTTGTCGTGCGTATCTCAAGGCAAACAGAAGGGAATGGGCCAGGGCACTGCCCCCAGAACGATCAGGCCCCTCGATGCTACCCCGCCGTCCACCCCCGGCACACCAACATATTACAAGTCAAGGTTGTGGGTGTTTTTGGCACTTGGCCCAAAAACATTTTCGAATCCTGTTCTAATTATAATTTTTAAAGAACTAAAACTAAATGACTCATTTTAACATATACTAATATCTTTGTTTCAAAGGGAAGATTTTGCTTCAGTTGAAAAAGTGAAGGACAGAAATCTAAACAAGTAAATTACTCCTGAGAACAATAAATATTAAGCCATTCCCATGCCACGCGAAAATGTGAATTGTTAATTTAAAAAATCCACTATTTTGGTGCTGAAAATATAAACCTCTCTCAGATCCACTTTCATATCTGTGCTCCCAACATATGTCTGGGGCAACAGTCACTAGACAAGTGATAACATGCCACAACATGCTTTCTGAAGGAAAGCGTTACAGCCAATTTCCTTTCTTCTTCAGGAAGCAAGGTATGATGTGATATTCCTATTCTTGCAGGCAGAGATCAATCAGCTGCTGGCTGTCATACAGGGGAAGCCACTACATGCATTTTTCAAGCAGCTATCTGTGCTCCAAATACAGCTGCTCGGCAAATTATTTAAACAAAAACATAAGCAATTAGAGACACTTAACAACTCTTACAGGGAACCAGGCACTATTATTTGTGACATACTAACAACCAAGGGGTTAAACCTGGACTTAGGTTAGATTAGAACAGGGGTTAGAAACACCGGCACGCATGCCGAGCATGGCACACAAGTCCATTTTGCTCGGCACACCACAGCCAGCCCCAGCTCTGGGTAGCTGCTACCAGCAACAGAGCCTGGGCTGCTCCCAGCAGGGCTTGCAGCATCCCAGCTGCCTACATCCCAGAGTCAGGGCTGGCTGCAGGCTGCAAACAGCTGCACCGAGCTCTGGAGCCCAGGCATCAGCTCCGTACCGGTGCGTGCACGCGCACCTTGAAGCAGGCGGTGGGGGAGGGGCCTGAGGCAGAGCAATCTCAATCTCTCCCCTGCTCCCAGCATAGAGCTGGTGACTGGGCTCTGGAGGTGCGCGCGCAGTCGCCGCCAGCATGGAGCTGATGCTGGAGCTGTGGAGACCAGGGCTGCTCTTTGCAGCCTGCCCGCTGCTTGCTGCAGCTGCCCAGAGCCCAGGCTGGCTACAAACAGCTGCGCCGGGCTCCAGAGGAGGCAGGGGGCAAGGGGCAGCAGGGCTGGGGGGACAGGGGCACAAGCAGGGCATCCTCCCATGTACCCCTTGCCCTCATTTTGTTTTTCTGGCCTGCTTGCCCTCTGGCACCTTCCAATGTAGGCATTGTGGTGTTTTTTGGCACTCTGGCCAAAAAACATTGCCTACCCCTGGATTAGAACAATGAGCCAAGGCAACAACATGCTTTCTACAAGTCAACTAAACTGGTCTGCCAACACTGCACTCCTAACCCACCCCAAAATGGCCTTCAACACATACATTGACATTAGAATAGTCACTGTACCAGAATAAAAAAAAGGATGGATATTTCAGCTTTGTAACACTTTCTGAATAAAGAAAAAGATAGAGCCTGTCAGTATTTTCAGTGCCCAGTGTGGAGTTCTACTTCCCTTTAGTTCAAGAATTTATAAAGTGAACATCAAGCTCTGGTTTAAGCTCCTTTATGTTATCAGCTCACTGCATCCAGAAATAAGTCCACTAAGAACATCAAAGTAACAGGTATGCAAGATGTTCAAAAGAAGGCTTCACCAGTTTCATGGTGATCAGTTTGAGCCCCTGATGAGAGCAAATGTCAATAAAACAGGTCCTTCATATCTTGTGTGAATTACCCATCTTTTTCTACATATCCCCAGAAATCTAAACAGTAGGTTAATTTCTCAAGGATCAACTCTGAGACAGGGAGAGTAACAGACAATCATTATCTACTCAGACCTTTCTATAAACTTCAGAAGTTTTCTTTCAATTAAAAATCCCATAAAAGAACTCATCTTCTATTTAAAGAAAATACTAGCTAACCAGAATGAGTCAGATGAACACCGTGACAGTCATGCAAAATTTAAAAGCCACTCTTAACTGAAAGGCAAGGATTTTTTGTGGGTGATAGATTTTATTGGATCAACTGCATGGCTGGGATGAAGTCAGACAAGTTTTTGAATGCAAGACATTCTTCAACAGGTCTGCTGTTGAAGAACTGTAACTATAATCCCTAGACCATCATGACTGCAACCTCACTCCAACACTACCATTTTCAACTGTAAAAAGTCTGTTTCCTGCCATCAAAGCAATGTGTCCTAGAAAGAAATCTGGACACAAACTGAACCAGAGAACTCCCGTATGGCATGAACGCAGGTACCCCTCATTTTGTGGAACACTCACAATACTCCCCATGCTGAATAACACATAGTAATCAGTCTTAATATCTGCATGATCAGATTTGCATAAAGATCATTAACCATAGCAAACATTACCAAACGTTTGAGAGCCGACTAGCCAGAGGGCAAGCTTCTTAAATTAGGCAAGTCTAACCAGTCTGTTAAAGACCCTAAGGCTGTTTTACTGTGATCAGAAAGTGTTTTGGTCAGTTTGTTTTAAATCTCAGAATTAATTTAGTAAAATCATATTAAGCATATGCAAAAATATGAATATTCGTTATGATTGCTACTTAAAAAGCTAAAGGACAAGGAGTTCTATCCATGGAAAACTGCTTCCTGATCCAAGATTAGTTTGAAAGACAGGAAAAAACTGAAGGCAATTTGAACCTTAAAAGCTGGGAGCTCTTAATATGTTATGTACCTTAATAATGTTGGGGTGCTGCAGCCTTTTTAGGACTGCAATCTCCTGAGTAACTTTCCCCAGCTCAGGATCTTCTACCCAGCAGTCTTCCAACACCTTCTCTTTCCAAATGAACTTCACAACAACCTGTACATATAATAAAATACAAGTGGACTAAAATGATTACAACCTTCTTAAGTTCTCCAACAGGCTGTTTTGCAAAGGGTACCCAGTAATTCAGAAAGTTAATGACAAAAATGCTGGTGACTTTCACATCTGCATTAACTGCAAATCCTTTCTTAATGCACCAACATTTGGATTCTAGAAGTAATCCAGTATGTGCTACCCACTGTTCTTAACACATACATCACCACTTGCTTTCAAATGGTTCTCTGAACTTAGTTCTACTTCTCTTATCAATCAAAACTAGGGCACTCCCATTGAAGCTATGGGAGTTGAATTGTAAAGCTAAGCACACACTTAGGTCACTGAAGGATCAGGGCCTCATATGCAGTTTGCCTCTCTCTCTCTCTCTATACTTCTTGAGGAGCTAACTCCAGGGTATTTGTTGAGATCCAGGCCACAATTCTCTCAGACTTTCAATTAACTGAATTAGACTCAAAATGGTTAGCAGCCTATTTGCCCATACCCTATTTGACAAGGACATACTAATCAATCTGAATCCCTTCCTGTCTAGACTGCCAGTGGCAAAGGGTTTTGGTAGCTTGGGGTTGGTATTCTGTTCCACGATACCCTGGCTCTTTCAATAATTGTATTACATAAATAAATATTTCTCCTTCACCTCCTCATCCTTATTCTTGCACCTCGCAGTCCAGACAAAGCCAAAAGCTCCTTTGCCAATGAGACTAACTGTATCATATTTTTTTGCATACTCTCCCTCGCAAGCCCTCAGTCTTTCCAGCTCTTCAGCTCTTCGGGAGTTCTCAAACAATGGTGTTGTTCTGATCACCTGAAATAGGAAGTATAGAAAAAAGTGAATGAGCAAATGAATAAAACGTTTATAAAAATGAAGAAAAAGCTATTTAAATGGAAGGTTCGTTTTCACAACTACAGGGAAGATTGCCAGTTTAACTCTGATAAAAAGACGTACACATATTATAGGAACTGGACTAAAAGTTTTTTCCTTTAGTTCAGCAGCTCAACTCCCACAGTTTTCTAGACTGGAGAATCCAGAGAATGGAAGAGAAACAGAAGAAAATGCACTTTGATAATTATGCAAATTTCTACAGGTAAGGAAAATCACCTTAAATTACCACCACAAGATAGATGGCCACATTATCATCTGAACAAGGAACTGGATCACTTCAACATTTTAACTTGTTCAGCTGTAGATGTTCTCAACAGTCAGAACCATGGAGGTTTTAAAACCCAGTCAGGATAATTTGTTTCGTTGACCTAAAATATAGCATAGAATTCCACAGCTGTGCATGCCACGTTGAAGTGTGAAAGTATTTTTTTACTGGTTCTAAATGTAATGCCCATTAGTTTAATAAACTATTCTGTGCCACCTTTCATTTAGTAATCATTACAGAGTGACTGAAGAGGTTCTTTTGGATATATTCTGGAATTTGGAATACTTCAGTCAAGCCCATTCTCTTTTGTTCTTTTTATAATTAAAAAAATCCACTTTAATTGGATTAGGGTTTAAATCCCACGGTACTGTATATTGTTTTGGCAGGGGAAGAGAGAGAGAGAGAGAGAGAGAGAGCATACACATTTAACTGTGTATTCACCCTATTTCATACTTTGTTTAAACACACTCAAAGAAACCTATTTTTTTTTAAACCATTGTATGCTGCTTTACATTGACCTATCTAGGAAAGTTTCTGTTAAGCATATACAAAACACACCATCGTGCTTCTCTGTACTGAGGAGTGACATTTGTAACTGTTGAAACTTAAAAAAACCCCTAGGGTATGTCCCCATAAGCATACGTGGTCAGGGGCACGCGTTTCCCCTGGGACAAATAGCAGCAGCACCCCCCCTGCACACACTCCAATGCGCAGCAGAGGGACCTGGGCAGGGTAGGGGAGGCTGGGGCCAGCACCTGTGCTGACCCTGGCAGCCTTACCTGGGGTCCTGGGCCAGGACAGTGGCAGTGCTGAGCTGGCTGCTTGGAGCCTGGCTGGCAGCCAGACTATGGGTCTGATTAGCCAGGCTCCAGTTTCTGGCAATGTGTGCTGCTGCCACATGTGCTACGCCACTTTTTCTTAGTAGCATTTTGTTTTTTGACACTAGAATCTCCTGGTGTCAGAAAACAAAACAAAACACCCCCCCACCAAAAACACCATGCTGCAAATTAGAAGCACCACATGCGGTTTGCAGCACCTCAAATGGCTTTGAGGCACTACAAACAGCATGTGCACGTTTGTGAAGATGCACCCCTGCGTTTATATTCCTAAAACCCTAGGATAACCATATCATAATCTTTACAAAATCCAAGTTTAAAAAAGGTAACCTTGGGGAATCACCATTTATTGGATCTAGAAAAGTCACTGATGTCTGTTTTTATCAGATTAGAATAATGCTATTTTCCCATTAGAGGAATTACACTGGTTAGAGCATGTCAGATTTGCAATTTACTATTAATAGAACAAGCTATGTTCTAGTAAACTAAAAAACAGTCCTAAGAAATGCTGTGTTAGGTTCCACTCTGTTCCATGCATGCATTATCATGTCCTTGATAATCCTCCATATATTGTGCTGAAGGCCCATTACTGGCAGCCTGAACCAACGGCATATTACCTTGAGATACGTCAGTTTGCTAATATTTCTTTAGCCAAGTATTTCCTTTTTTTAAAACTTAGCACTTTCATAAATCAGTACTAAGAGAGACGAGGTGATGGGGAGGGAGGAAGAAAGGCTCCATTAATAAGGCTAGGGAAAGTCATGCAAATCTTTGTACATGGCCATGCAGTACACCCGATATAAAGCTTTGGATGAAATGTGCCAGTGTAACTAAGCTGATTTGAAAACTGGTCTTGTTAGATTGGTTCAAACCTCTACTCTGGACTTAAAATACTACACTGAACTAAACCAGTTTATCTTGTCTGAATATTGAAGACAGTCCAAAACATCTAAGCTCTCCAAAAAACTTGCAGAATAGAAAGTTGTTTAAAAAAAAAAAAAAAAGAAAAGAAAAGAAAAGAAAAAGGAAGGTTTGTTATGTTAACAAAATGTCCTTCATTTCTACAATACGTATCATGGGTCAAAACAGTAACAATATTTTCCCCAACTTAAAAAGCCACTACAAAGCATATTTTCATTTCAGCTTCAGCTTGGGGAGGATGCAGAAAGAAGAGAGAGACTTTCAATCATTAGGTGATAGAGTTACTCACTTCTCCCAGACTGAATGCAGACAGATCTGCTACAGACTGGGCAGAACTGGTTAGACTGGAGAGCAAAAGCTGAGTCTTTGCCGCTGCTTCTTTTTGGCTCTGAAGGAGGTCTTTCACCACCCAGACGCAAATGAGTGTAGCAGGGTCCTGCAGTTCCACACGCTTCACTTCAAAGAGTATGCCTTCAGAAACACAGGTCCCATCAGACAAGCATTCAGACCCAGTTAGAACAGTGTTACATCAGAATAAGACACCCCCACAAACAGAAAGAGAGTTAACTAGTACACAGAAAGGATTCAGCCAGCTACTCTGATACTTAAGATTAGAAGCCATTAAGATTTTCCACTTTATGCTCAAATTCCAAAACTCCTTCCTAAACTAATTCCTGTTGACATGAAAAGGAATTTGCCATCTAATGAAGTTTAAGTGACTGTTAGTCAAGCTGTTATAGATCTTTAAGAACAACCAGGGAACAGAAGTGACTTCAGCGTGAGAAGTAGCAAGTTGATGTAAAGGTCTGTCACAGGGGGAACTATGGAGGGAGCCATTGAACCACAAACAGTATGCATAGGAGGTTACTGAATTGAGCTGAAGGAGCAAGCAAAATCTGTTTCAGCAGATTCACAGTTTTAGCAGCTTTCAGTTAAAAAGGCTATTACGACAAAGAGTCTCAAGTGTGTTTTGAACAATATCTAAGACTCTTACACAGAATTAATTTTTAGAATAGGTTACTTTTCATCCTTTGCTATTTACTTTTGCATTTCACGCTGTGTGGAAAATGAAAAAAGACTGGCCCTCAGCATAATGTTTTTCCCTAAGAAATGCCAGTCTCCTTTCTCCTGACTTTAAACCTCTAACCTACAACTCACTGCATTGCTTCACGAAGGAAAGAAATACCCAGTCAAGAGCTTCAAAAGGACAAACAAAGTCTCATTTTTTTCACTCACTCAGTCGAGAACTATCCCTGTGATAGCAGTTCCCAGCATAGCTGCCTTCCAGGATCTCAGTCAGGAGAGGTGCTGCTGGGGACAGCATGCCTTCTTGTTTCACGGGGGTGGACGTTACTTGTGTCTTTAAGTTCTGCTGCCCTAACATTGGATGTTCTTCTCGGGAATTCACATCAGCATTTAGTGGGCTCCTGCTTAGATGTTCCCTCATGTTCTCTGCAGAGGTTTCAGACCCTGTAGTAGAGACGTTAAAGGATTCTTTCTGAGCATTTTCTAAATGTCTACTGGAGTTCTGCCAACACTGGCCACCAGTGGAGGAAACACCACTTAACAGCTGTTCTCCCTGTTCACTTGAAGAGGCACTGTTCTTCTGAGCATGGATGCTGTTCACATTTAAACCACAGTCCACTGCATAGGACAAGGCTTTCTTCACAAGATCCAAAGCAGCACTTGAACCATTGGCTGATGGCAGCCCTGCATTAATATTCAGATCTAGTTCCCCGAGGCCAGAGCAAACACAATTCAGTTCAGTGGCCAGTTCTTCATTTTCTTTGTCCTTAGTAGCAACTGCTGACACAGTGGCATCACAAACTGTTAGACTTCCTGAACACATATTACAAGAATTCTTCTTTCCACCTTGTGGGAAGAATGAAGTTGCATTCAGCATACAGGTTTCTACTGTAACATACTCAGAGCTGGAGTTTTTAAAAACAGACTCTAAGTTTGTATTTGACACACGGGCTTGCATGTCTTGTTTGCAGTCAGTTTTTGCTCCAAGCCAAGTTTCATCCAATGTTGGTGTCCCAAAGGAGAGACAAGTAATGTCAGAAGGTCCAATCAAAGTGGTATTGGTTCCAAGATGGTCTTTTAAAGTGCAGGGAACAGGAATTGAAGCAGCAGCAGCTGAAGTAGCCATTCCTGGAGATTCAGTAGAATGCTGACACTCTGTAGTTTCACATGGTGATACAAAGCTCTGTTCACTGTTCAGATCTGGATGCCCATCTTGTAACAAGCCAGACAAGCTACTGGCACCATTGACATTCACCTTCAGTGTCTCAGGTGGTACCAGACATGCATCGTCTCTCAAGTGGACTTGTATGCCTGGACCTATAACAGATTGCTCTGAAACAGATGGTTTAGAAGAGTCTGCTGCAGAAAGGATCTGGTTCAAGTTATTAAATTCTGCAGTTTTGTTTGCACTGAAGACTCTGTCATATTGGCTGTCAAGCAAAGACAGTTTGTCATGGGCTGGCAAGCCATCAGCATCAATGTAGTTCACACTGCAGGGATAAAAAAGTACTGGTTGTGTAAAAGTCACAAAAAGAACAAGAAAGGTCAATGCACAGACCTCCACTAACCATTTAACCTTTTCATTTGTCCTTTTTAAGACTCAAACAAAAAAATTAAACACACTTTTGGTGCTAACTTTGCACCTTGTGGCAAGTTGAAAATTTTAATGTAGTAGAGCAGCAGATGGGACTGGACATTAAATGTAGTTCCAGTAGAGCCCTAAGAAACAGGTCTAAAACAAGAAAGAACTTTCCGCAATGAAATGAAAATAAGCTGCAGCCTAGGGGGATGACATAACTTCTCTCTAATTCACTTATTTCTGACTACTTAAGTTCTCAGGTTTAATTTTATCTAATAGTATTACTATTGCTGCAGCACCTAGGAACACTAGTAATTGATCAGCAACCCGAAGTGCCAGGCACTGCATAAATATACAAAATAAAGCAACTGTCCTTGATTCAGAGAGCACACACTGTGGATATAAGACAAGAGAAAATAAATGGATGCAGACAAGGGAACAAAGGAAAAAGGAGACCATATAGTCAGGATAAGAGGTGTGGAATCAGAAAAAATATGTGCCTTAAACTTTGATTATTTTAGTTATAAGATGACATAACCGCTTTGTGGAAAATTGCTGGCTCTGTATAGTAGAACAGATAAGAAAAAGTGTTTGTTCTTTGTAACTCCTCTGCAACTGCTTCGCTCACCGCGGCCTTGAAGATAGCAAAAAAGTATGTACAAATCTGATTTCCAGGTGCAAGAAGGAGGTTTGTGAACTAACCTCGCCTCCCCCATTAGTTCCCATCCTGATTACAGCAAAGAAATAATAAAGTAATATTATAGCCGCTTTTCATGCTAATTTCACTATATGATCACGTGAGTTGTAAGCAACTGTTAAAAAGTATATAAGCCTCCTGATTTTGCTCTTGGGGGGGACCCCTTCCAAGTGCTTGGGAAATCCATGTCACTTTGGAATCCCCCCTACAGCTGTAGTTTCTTTTAAATAAAAGCTTCTGCTGACCTGACCCAAAAGTATGCTGCGTGTGTTTCCACGACAGAGGCCAGTGTCATAATGAAATGGTTGTTTATCAGATTATTGCTGCTTTTCTAAGTTTACAATTTTTAATTCAGGGGAAGCATTGAATGAGGTACAATATGGCCAGATACAAGAAGCTTCCATTTTCTACTTAAACTGAATGTGACAACCAAGTCCTTATGTAGAATGCCTTTGTGCTACAGGGGAGCAAAGAAAGGGAAGAGCTGTAAGAGATGCAGCATGACAGATAGGCTGCCTTACTAAAAGAATTACAGAATTCTACAAGGCAGGCTATTAACTAGATGAGCCAAAACTTTTATCCTGTGTACAGTAGCCTTCAAAAGGAAATAGCTGCCATTAAAATTTGGTTCCATTTAAATTGATTTCCAACACTGGCTGGACAAGGGGCCAAATAATGTTAAAAAACAATACAAATGAAACTGTGTGAGAGCACTTCCTTACCTCTGTTCCTGGTTTAGTGTCTATTTCTCTCTCCTGAGCTGGAAGAAAGTGACCTTTGTGTGTCAGAGTTGGGAGTTTGATAACTGAACAGTCTTAGTGTGGGTAGGACTAAGTAAGAAATGAAATTAGGCAAAAGTCTTTACTTGCCTTTCAGATAGGGC
Source organism: Alligator sinensis (assembly GCF_000455745.1). Classification (NCBI taxonomy): domain Eukaryota; kingdom Metazoa; phylum Chordata; order Crocodylia; family Alligatoridae; genus Alligator; species Alligator sinensis. Next base: position 716,448 of record NW_005842780.1, on the reverse strand, counting down.
CTGAGCTCTAGAAAATGAATGTTCATGCTCCATCTGCTCACCCACTGAAGCTTTACAAATAATGGAAACCATTATTTTTTGCAATTGCTGCTAACTGGTTGGGGTTTGTTTGTTTTTTTTAGAAGAATTGACAGTGTGTGTTTAATATCTACCCATTAAAAGTTGTGGATGCTACTGCATGGGATGAGACAGTAGATGCCAGGTGACTCCCACTCTGTAGCTGGGTCTCTGCCCTTGGAAAGAAGTCTTCTCCCTGACTTTCTGCTAGCTTTGGTTCCTCCTCTTGCAGCAGGACTGCATCTGTACCAGTAAATTACAAAACAATCTTGATTTAGTCTTTAATCCATACTAAATTAAAAACCTAGGAGTTGCCCTGCTGTCTTTGTCCCATACTTGATAGGTTACTCAATGGACTTGACCATGGCAACAAAGCAGACCACAATTCTGTACACTCCCAGCATAGCAAAGTGCTCCCTTATCACCAGGGACCCTGGTTTTCTCTGATAAAAAAAAAAAAAAATCACAAATTCTCTGATAAAAACCCTAAAATCTGTTATTAAAATTAAAAGCCCCCTGCAGCCTCCCCCTAGCCCTGCTGGTGCCCCTCACTTGTCCCAAATGCCTCCCACAGCCCTGCTGGTGCCCCTCACTCGCCCCCAAAGCCATCCCAACCCTGCTGGTACCTTTCATTGCCCCCACAACAGCCCCCCTGCCCTACTCGTGCCTCTTCCCCCACCCACAGCCCCTGCCCCCTGGCCCTGCTGGAGAGGGCCCCCAGCTGCCAGGGCTATAGGGCCAGGGACTATGGGGCTCCCTGCCCCCAACAGCAGGCAGGTGCAGCAGGAGCAGCACGGAGCCGGCTCCCACACTGCTCCACCTGCTCAGGTAGGGGCGGAGCCAGCTCATGGCCCCTCCACCCCTGCTGGTGCCCCACAGCCATGACCTGCAACCCCCTAGCCCTGCCAGAAGAGCCCCCAACTCCCTGCAAGCCCCACTTACCTCAGGCTCCAGGAGCGAAGAGTGAAGCTGAACTGAGCTGAGCAGAGCTGTGGCTGATTGAGAGCCTCAGGCCCCACCCTTCCCCTTCTCCCTCTGGGCAGGGTGGGGGGTTTCCTGCCCTGTTTGCAAACAGCTCTTGTAGGCTGGAGCTCAACCAGCCTGCAAAGCTGTTTGCAAAAGCAGGGAATCCACAGGTTTCTCTGCTAAAAGGAGAAATCTGCATTTTCTCTGATAAAAAGGGGAAATCTGTGGTTTTCTGTTTTTCCATGGGAAACGGAAAACCAGGATCCCTGCTTATCACGTATACAGTAGAGAAACAAATAAAGTGGGACTGCTATTTAAAACTAAAACATGAGCCACTGCTCAGAGGCCTAGGGAAATCCTAGGGCAAATACATGAGTTTTAATATTGGAGTAAGTTTGGAGTTTGAACTGGAGAAAAAAATTTCAAAGTTGCTCTTGTGATCACACACAGGAGAGCAAAGGGCACAGCTGGCAATCCAGCCAATTGACCGGTCAAATATTGTCAATTGACTGCATATTTTTGACTGGTCAAAGATTATAGCAATTTTATAAAAGCAAACTATATTTTTTGCAATTTTCTTGACAGAAATATTATTTTTTTATTGTTTTTGACACATTTCTTAATGGAAAAGTTGTGCTTTTTCTGTGTCTTATTTGGAACAACTGACAATTTTTTACAATTTTTGACCAGTATTTAACTGGTCAGTTGACCAAACTTTATTTCACTGGTCAAACACCCAACCCTAGGAAAGGGTAAGCAGCTGAGAAAAGACACAGCAAGAGGAGAACTAGAACCCCATTATGGGGACATGAAGAGAGTGCAAGAGTGAAGAGGCAAGATAAAGCAAACACAAATTATAATATTACAGATAAACTATGCTGAATGCAGCTACAGAATAAAGACATAATGTGAATAAGCTAAGACTAAGTTCCAAAACTGTTCCCCAAGAATCAACGTAGTAAAAGATAAATCAGTGCTTCAATGAGGAAGCATCTCTACACCTGAAGACTTTTTCTTTTTTTTTTTTTTTGAAGATGACTTGGTTCTAAGCACAAAAATCAAAAGGAATGCTCTATTCCTAGTGTCAGAACAGTATCGTAGATCCAAAACCTAATGGAAAAGTGAAACATTTACTCAAGTCTTGATCTAGCTACCACTTGCTTCATGTATTTTATGATAGTCCATTACTCTCACCTCACTTCTCCGAACTCATGGCTTTAGAGCCAAGCTCTCTTGTGGCATGATTCCAGCACCTCCAGCGGAATCCCTCCTGAAGAGAAGTTAGCCTTAATGTTCAGCTGCCAGAAAGTGTCTTGGCACAGACTCATGCTACAATAGGAAGCTCTATCTTTTGCAATATAAGAAATCCAAATCCTTTCTTGAATTATTACAAAGGAATGCTAATCGAGATGGATTTTCTTGTAGGAAAGAGCCTTCTGAAACAGTTTGAGTTTAAGACTTATCTAGCCTATTTTCCAAGTTACTGCTGATCTCTACAAGATGCGCACATATGTGAAGTTGGGTTTTCCACAAGAACTGAATTATGCTCAAATTTTCCTTAAAATACATTCCAGGCCCAGCATGGAAGAAACCCACCCAACAGGAGAACACTGAAAAGTGTTGAGCTTAAGCCAGGAGTTATAATAAAAGCCTTCATAAAACCTTATCCAAAATTCTATCAAACAAATGCTAACCTAAACAGTGCTAATTTACAATTTGAATCTACTGTACTGATAGAACCTATACAGATTGGAAGCCATGGATTTGATTCCAAAAGGAAACCCATGAATTATGTCGTTAACAGATGCTGACAGTACTATTTAAATACTGATCCTCACCCACACCTGAAGACTTGATGCCAGAGACCAGCTATTAAGACAGGAAAAGTTCAAAATAAGATGATAAACAAAAAACACTGTGCTGGATGGCAAGACACACCACTGAAAAGTACATGGTCTTACTTGAACTGGGTACTTTTAGGAAGGCATTTTATAGAAGGGTTGTGATAAGCAATGACCTGGTAACTAAAGCCAGCCACACAGTTTTTTAGTTCAATATGGCTCCCTCAAAATAAAGCATCCAGCATTCCAAGCTTATAAGAGCTTGTTAAAAGGAGAAAAAAAAAGTTATAAGCAAGATACCTCCAGTGTCAGCAGGTCTGTGTTTGTTCGAAGGACTATCTGAGCGTACTGAACACAAATTTCTGAAACAGTTTTCAGAAGTACAAGCCAATCTTTCTATCTGGGCATGATCTCAGTAGAGACTGCCACTGCCCATCTATTTCCCAGAAGCACAGAAGAAGCTCAGTTCTCCAGATACTACACCGGAACAAACACATGAAAAAGCAACGAACTAAAAAACTGCTGGGCAGCAGCTTACAATTACTTTAAATGGTTATGTTAAGGACCAAAATTAACCATCCAAAATATCTTTTGCTAAATCAAGATGTTAACAGCAACAGTGAACAAATGGAGTAGATCTCACAGGAGTGCAGTAAGTTCTTTGTTCTTCCCTGGCTTTCAGATCAGAGCAGTGATCCCCAAGGTGGGAACCTGCTATCAATTGCCAGTTATCTTGTCACATTTAAAGTATTTTGATCTATTGTTTTCTTGTAGCTTGGTTTAACAACTGGAATATTTTTATAATGTCATGCTGGAAGGTTTTGGAAGCAATCAGCAAGTGTGCCTTGGCTCTGTAGTAATAACAGATCTCTGCTAAGTATGTTAGTCATCCTTCACTCTGGATGAAGAGAAGTAAAATTAATTTCCTTTTTGGCATAAGAGAGGTGAAATAGAAAGCCACTGCTGACATCACTATCCATACAGGAATACTAAGCAAGTACTCACTCTGAGAGAATTAAGAGTGAACCAAAATCCAAAGGCTGGTACATTGTTTAAAAGATGGATGTGCTTTTCAGAGTGAGAAAAGCAAGAAAAAGGAAGATAGTAGTAGCAAGACTCTGTTAAATACCTGAGAAAGAAAGAGAGTGTACACGGTTCTTCCAGGGAGTGTTGTCTGAAAAGGTAGGCATGGAAACTGAGCAAAGAACTGCCTCCTTTGGTTCCTCCTGTGCTCAGAGCACTAACACTTTAGTTACATTTTCTAAATACATAGTATTGAACCAAAAAAACCCAAAAACTCAACCTCTGTGAACAAAAACAACCCAGCAACATAGGCTACTGAATATTGGCTACTCAATTAAAACTAAGGTACAAAATATTAGGGATTTTAAAAATGTTAATACCATAGGTATGCAGAACTCTACAGTAATGCTGTGTTTGAAAGATCTGAGACATTGAAAAAGGTGCTATATAAATTCAAAGTATTACTTATTTATGGTGTAGTCATTTTTGAGTTGACAGGTTCTTTGTTTCTTGTCATTAGGAATGCAGAGGAAGTACAAATTTCCAACTATGTTGTTACTGATTATTTCAAAAGTATACTTTCAGCTAGATAGAAATCTACACCTTTCACAGAAGAGATGACCATTTTCTGAGACACACCACTTGCCTTTCTAGTAATTTTACCTTCATTGCTGTCTGCTGGGCAGTCTCCTTTAAAATCTCCAGAGATACTTCCATTTTCTGTCTCTGTGCAGTCATCAAGAGAGGGCAGGGGCAGATGGTGGTCATCAGGTTTCCCCATGTTGTTATAGAAACCAGGGATCAGGAATGTGATGTTCTAAAATACAAAATCCAACATTCTGAGCTTAGACTGCCTGTTTCCTAGAGGAGAGCTGGTACCCATGACTGGGTGCAGGGAAGGGGAAGAAGGAACAAGGTGAAGAAAGCAACCCAGCCTCATCTTTGTGGAAGGTCAGACAAACATTAACCACATCAACAACTGTGAACAAGAAAATGCAGTCTGCAGTATCCAAAATTCCTTCCATCAGAGGGCTGAGATTTTATGACAAATTAACTTGGGCACATTCCATCCTAAGTTCTTACTGAACAAGAGGAACTAATTATTTTGCTGACAGACAGACTCAACATCAAAGAGACTTTACAACTTTGATAGACTTTCTGATGTACACCAATCATTTGAGGATGGGGAGGTAGAGAAGTTTAAAATTAGAGCCTCACCTTTCCCAGCAGCTCTTTTTTCTCATAACCAAACAGCATTAAAGCAAAATTGCTGTTGATGCCATGGATGGTACCATCTGGTTGGAGCAGGATAAGCCCACTGATGGTGGTGAAAACCCAGACTGTAGCAGAGTAAGAATAGTCCTTGGAAGGTCCTGTGTTGCCCTCTTGTAGGATTCCATCCTTTAGCTCTGGGGCTTTGTCCTCATCAGGAAAGGTAGCTTTCAGCTTTAAACTGAGGGGAAACATTGTGCCCTCTCTGGCTCGGCCTACAGATCTCTGGATCTTGAGATTCTAGAGATACACATATACATATAGCAGTTCAAACTATGCACACAAAAGCATTTCAGAGAAAAGGACCAAACCCAATGTCCCCCACACACTTTTTTTACCAAAAGACCCTAAAATGAAGGTCAGGGGCCTTAGTTCAATTCCTAACTAGGAAATGCCTGAACAATAGCCAAAAATCCCATCTGGAGTGGCTGCAAACCTATTATCAAGTGATAAATCTGTCATCAAAGGCTGCATTTGTTTCACAACTGGTAAAACCAAATCAAAGTAAATCCAAAGAGAAGTGGAGGCTCTAAGTCACCAGTGTGAAGAATAGGACATAGCTTTGCTGTTAGCCTGTACTGTACCTTTGGAATTTTCTTGCCAGGAGGAGGGATTTGCACAGAGGGAATCAGATCTGTTATGTAGAGCCCAACTACTTCTTTCAATGATGTGTAACCATGGAGATGAGTAAAAAGAAGGTCACATGATGTAATCTCTCCCTTAGGAAGAAAGTGCATATGCATATTGTAATTGTAATGTTTTAACCACAGTCAACCCTGTTCCCAGAAAGCAGTTTCTGATGCTATCAATGCTTATAAAAAAGTGCCTATAGAGACAGAAAGCCAAAGACAGCCCTGGAGTCGGTATACAGATGTGGCATGAAGAAAGGCCATTGTCATGCACAGAATCCATTGCCTGCACCTCAAATCCTCATGTGGTAAAGTGTGTGTGTGTGTGTGGGGGGGGGGGGGGGGGGGGGGGGGTAAGGGAGGTGTGCACGGGCCGCACCAGGGAGGGCAAAGAGTGAGATTCCTTCTATAATTTTCCCCAGCAAAATCACCCAAGAGGTTCAGGATATTTGTTAAACCCTTTGCAGTACTCTAACTATTCTAGCCCAAGACATCCTTTAAGAAGAAGTTGTACATTCCAACATGTTTAGCTTAGAATGTCAAGAATGAGATGAATTGGTAAAGTTATGTGGGAGAAACCTGCACAGGGTCTACTCATACTATCCAGCTCCAGCCAGTGCTACACCCAACTTTCAGATCAGGACTACCTAGCTGTTTACTGAAGCTTTTAAGACCTTATCACTTGCTCTTGTGCCAAATTGCCATCTCATTTTGTGACTAACAGACCAGAACACTCACATTGCTTCTGAAGGAAACAGAGGCAGAGAGTCTTTCCACTGGTTCCAGCACAACCATGCAGCATTGATTATCCTTGCTTCTCATTCTTCTCATCCAGACTGAGACAGGGATCTTTTCATTCCTACAGTCTATAACATCCACCTAGAAACAACAGGACCAGCATTGGATGCAGCATAACTCCATGCCTCGCCCTTACCTGTCAGCTTTCAGATATGAATTTTGATTTATGACCTCTGCCCCTCCCAGTGTTTTAAAAATACTTTTTGTTGGACATCTAATGTTTCTGAACTGGGCAAAGTCAAAAAGTCTCATTTCTTGTTGGCAAATCCCCTTGCATTCATTAAAAATAGAATAGTTAAATGAGAACCTCTCATTGTATTAGAAGGACTTTTATAAATAGTTCTGGCCAGGATCACAAGAATGCAAAGCTGAGTCATTGAATCATAGATGAACTAGGAGTGAGACAAATGCAACAGTCTTGAAGCAACAGTGCTCCCAAACTTATTGTAGGGCACTGAAACCTGAAAGTGCCAAAGCAAGCTCTCTCTTTGGGTGTACCTACAATGTGAACAAAGCACAGGAAACTGAGGCAGTCTTGCTAACATTTCCCTTCCTTCCCCACTTACTCATCCTTGGGCCCTGGAAAAATTAAGTTATTTTCTAAGTTACACCAGAAACCTGAGCCAGTACATAAAAGCCCAGGATCATAAGAGACCAAAACAACTCCTTCATATATCCTATTCCTAAGCTGCAGTCTGCAACCAAGAATTTGTCCAATGCATGTGTACCAGCCCATTTCCCAGCTTTCCTTTTACTGTATAAACATGCATGAAGGCACTATAGATCTATACATCTCTCTCCAACGTTACAGCTCTGTTGAATTCTCCCTTGACACCCCCACTCTTCTCATTCTCCCAACAAAAATCCTGTTTAGGTTTTCCAAATCTGAAAAGAGTGTGTAACATTAAGACTTCTTTATGCTTAAATCAATCAAACAGCTTTGACTTCTAAACTTCATATGTGGCATCCCCAATTAACACAAAACCTCATAAAGAAACAGTACCTTTGCTTTGCTGAAAAAAAAAAATAGCATTAACATATAGGGGGCTGGCTGTATACAGCCTGTTATTTCCTTCAACCTCAGCTGAAAAGTTTCCTGGAATGTCATTAGTAACAGTGTCATTCCACTTAAAGTCCCATCTAGCAAAATGTATGAGAGGTTACCTTGTGAGGGTCATAGGCAGTTGCCAAATCCAGAACAACTACCAGACCTTTGAAACAAGACAAATCAATGGTATTAGTGCAGATTCCACCTTTAAGAAAACTGTATTGTTTTCAGCAGCAAAAATGCTACTTTCATGTTTTGCTGATGTAGAAGGTTCTTCCTGAACAAGAGAATTCTTTCCTCTGTTATCTGTACCATCCACGTCAGGCCATTTACCATTTTACATTCCCTTGAAAGAATGAGTTTATACATTATGCCATGACTCCGTAACAGCAAGTCTATAAAGTACTTGAAATTGCAGCAGTTTAGAGTTAGTATCTCTGCCGGATGTTTAATTTTTGTCCAGGGCCTGGTCTAATCAAACCTTAACTTTTCTTCCCAAATTTGTTGCAAGGCAGAGGAAGCTAAAGCTCTGAAGTGCTACAAATCTCTTCAGATAAAAAAAACGCCAGCAGGGAAAAATAGATAGAAGTTCATCTTTCTTCAGAGCAGGGCTGTTCAATTCGCAGCTCCTGGACTCCTTGTAACCCACAAAGTCTTAAGCTGCAGCCCCCGGGCTCCTGCCCAATGACCCCTCTCCCTACTGCTCCAGCTGCAACAGCCATCAGTCTTCAAGGTCCTCCTCCCTTCTTCAGCTTCTGCTGCCTGCCCCCACCCCAAGGGGTGGGACAGGGCAGTGAGTGCAGCACTGCTGGGAAAGCTGAGAGTGAGCCTGGGACCACAGGTGCATGGTGCAGCAGTGATCAGGTGGAGTGCCTGTGTGGACATGAAGTGCAGTGAGGGATGGGTACAGATGCATAGTGCAGCAGTGATTGGGGCAGGTGTGTTGTTTTCACACAAGCGCAGCTGACAATACCAGGAACAAGTATTTTGGGGCATTTTTTTCTTAAATAGCAAGTTATACCTCCTTGGAACTATATTTCCTTGCAGGCAAAATATCAACTCTTCTTTTACTTTCACAGAAGTGTTCAGTCATGGATCTTTCATAGTATTGACCAAATTTGACAACCTTATAATTCATGGAATGCCATTTAAAAGAATGGTAGTGTTAGAGTGATGTTGTAGTCGTGACGGTCTAGGAATTATGCACAAGGCAAGGATTTCCTAGGGTGATATATTTCATAAGACCAACTAAATAGTAGGGACAGTTAGATAAGTATTCTTGTCTAACTTTGAATATCTTGGATTTGAAAGCTTCTCTACCTCTATCCCAACTATGTAGTTGGTCCAATAAAAGATATCACCCTAAGAAATCTTTGCATCTCACATAATTCCTGGACCATCATGGCTACAAAAGAATGGAATTTTTTCTTTAAAGATAGTTAAGACAGGTCCTGGGGAATCTTGCTTTAGCAAAAAAAATGGTTCCATGTTAAGCAATTTGCATTCATTCTTTACCTAACATCCATTATGAATTCACGTGGTCACAGTCATCCTTACTGTACATATCAGTACAAGGAAGAGTCTTGCAGGTGCCTCCCAAGAAACATGTATACATTATTCAAACCCATATAAGCAAGAAGTCAGTCAAAGTTAAAAAAAATAAACCCTCTTCTTCACTGTCACAAGTATTAAGGGAATCAAATATAACCCAGAAAGATGTATCAAAGTATACTGAAGATTTCAACTGGAATAACTGTACAAGTATACTTATGTACAGGAATATCTGTTTGAGCATCTCACATACCACTGTCCCAGAAACCCCAGCTGCACATCCATCGGCCTCCAAGTACTCCTCTCCCAGGGTCTCTACTACACCCTTACTGGATTTTGATATCAAGTGGGACAACCTCTGGCCAATCAGCTCATGACTACTATACCCAAGGAGCTTGCAGGCTTTGTCATTGGCAACCCAAATCTAAAAGAGAAGAAAAAATAGTCAGGAGTCTGTCTGTAATTCTTCTACTGGGTTGTTGCTTTAGTAGCTCATGAATTTCAACTGCCATTGAGAGGGGAAGTAACCTTATAAGTCCTCTTCTTTATGAATCCTGTTACATGTTTTATTTCCTTACTTCATAGTATTCCTAGAATTTTTATATCTACCTAAATCTGCTCTCTGACGAGGAACAGAGACATTCCTCTCATTAGCCTTTGTCTTTACTTACATATTACATACACCCCTATGCTGCTTGTCTTGTTGAAATAAGTATATCAAGTGGAATAAAGCTATAAAGTAAGGATTATAAGCAAAACCTGAGTAGAACTATAGTTTCAGAAATCTAAAAGCAGCAGAAGTGCCTTAATACCATCCAATACTTTCACTTCACGGCTTCTAAAGTCCAATTAGCTAACTCTTTTAACTGAACAGCAATTACTTGAAATGAATCAGAGCAATAAAGTAGGTCATGTTAGCATAGAGAAAGGATCCTTCTTTACAAGCTGTATCAAGCCACACTTCACTCTTCAGTTCAGCTTCCATCTACTTCAGTTGTGAATTCTGACTTGGTAGTTTTAAATAAGTAATTATCTATGGCATAAGATGGGCTGACCTAGACCCAAAAAGGTACAATAGCGACACAATCCCTGTACTTCTTACAGCTAGTTTACAGATCTAAATAGAGGATTAAATATTGGGCCTCCATCTTTCTGTTTGGGGAAAGCCTGAACTGTCAGTCATTGATATGCACTACAGTAAGATTAAAGTTGCATAGCATTAATACATTTAAAACAAACAAACAAACAAACAAAAAACCCTTTTAAGAATAAAACTTTTCTTAACAATTGTTGTTACTCCTCCCTATCCTACTCGGGAAACGTTTAAGATACTTGTTGTTTGCTTTTTGTCTTGTATATTCAGAGCAGTCGCTGGGGGGGCGCGAATTGGGGCGACTGCCCCAGGCCCTGCTCTTTGGGGGGGCCCCCGGAGCCAGGCGGAGAGGCCACAGCGACTCCACACTGCCACTATGTTCACATCTGGCTGCTTGGCATTCCCCTCCCGCCCCTCCGCTGCTAAATCTGGTCCAGCCACTTGGCACCACCTCCTGATCACCACTGAATCTGCCACAGGCTTCCTCACGTACAGGGGTGGGGCCCCACACAGGCTGATTTGCCCTGTGCCCTGCACCCTGCTCGGGTCATCTCTGTGTATATTTCACCAATTATAGAAAACAGTTGAGATCAATGGATAGTTAGTGGTTGTAGGATGATAATCTCAAGAATTTAAATAAAAGAATGACCTCAAGTTCCCTTAGCAGTACAAGTAAAAATAATACAAGTTTTGAGTCTATCTAACACAACACTATATGGCATAACAGAATTATACAAAGTTTATTTTAAGTTAGTACTAATAGATACAAATAGGTACCTCTGTTGTTCTGATATCCACAGTGAATATAGCTTTGTTTGGGTTGCGTACAGCAGTCAGGAAGGACTGGGCAGACTCCTCTATGGTCAGGGCATTCAAGAAGGAATAAGAAGTGCTACTAAATGAACTGGACAGGGAGTCTGATTCCAGCTGAACCCAAGAGTTACTAAGTTTGCTGGTACTAATGTTGTGAGCAGCCAGTGAAGACAAACAATAAGAACTCCACCCATTCCCTATGACAAGGAAAGAGAATCAGCTACAGAAATCTGCAAATGGAGCATTTACATGAGAGAGAATGTTCAGAGAAAGATTAAGCATCAGCTGAAATAATCTTCAAATAGTTAAACATCAAAACATAAATTTTGAGGCTAAGGAAGGATCTTAAACTATTCATAATGACATTAATAATAATGAAAACACTGCTAACTCATACAATTGCTTGGATTGGATGTAGTAAGTATTCCAGTGGCTATAACCCAAAGACTGAAAAAATTGTGCTTTTGCATGATAACCAGTAACATAATTCTGCTTGCCTTTAGCCCAAACCAAGTGAAATGCAAAAAAATTTCTGTTGTTTTAATAATCTAAACTGCAGTTATTTTAAATATTTGTTTAGTCAGAAGTCAGTTAATTAACTGTTCATAACTAAAGCAGATCTGTGATTGAAATGCTACCCTAGTCCTCAGTTCTCATAACTATGTGAAAGTGCACATCTTGCCAACCGACTGTGCCAAAAGTCTCAGCAGCACTGCCTGTAAACTGTGGTACTTCAAGAAGCAGCAGAGCATCAACCGTGAAGCCTCACCATTTCACTCCTGAAAAAAGAAGCAGCTTTCAGGAATAGGCAGCATTGCAAAGAGGTCACAATTGGGGCAGTCTGATGGTATCTATACCAGTTATGCCCAAACTTTTCATCCCACAGGCCAGATGGGCAGTACTAAATCCATCTGTGGGCCAGACCCAGATGATGGGCCTAATCTGGAGCATGGGGCAGAAGGGGCCCTGCCCCAATTCAGCTGAGCAGCAATGGCTCAGCCCCATCCCAGCAGGGTAGGCAGGAATGGCCGGGCCCCATTTCAGCTGCAGAGGGGAAGGCAGCCCAAGCTGATCCAGGCATGTAGGGACATGGATGGGCAGTAGGCCTGTATGAAGTGGCTAGTATTCGCTTCGGATTCAGCCGATTTGGGGGACAGTAATTTGATTCAGTGATTCAAATCACTGTCCTGAATTGATTCGGACAAATCTGATTTGGAGATTCGGCTGCTGTCAAATCAGCAGAATTTCTGAGTCACATAGGCCCCATCCCCTGCCCACTCTCCCAGCCCTGGCTCTTTGAAAAATAAAAGCCCCCACTCACTGGTTCCTGCCCAGCGAGGGGTGATCCCCGCTGCCCACCACTGCCTTTTGCCCCATGGTGGGACTCTGCAATGAGCCCCTGGACCCGCGACTGCTCTCCCAGCCCTGCTATGGCTGCCCTGCCTGCCCCAGCTCCCGGCCCTTTAAAAAAAAAAAAAAAAGCCCCATACTCACCAGCTCCTGCCCAGCTGGGGGTCGATCCCTGCCGCCCTGCGCTGCATGGGGGGGATTTTCCATGAGCCCCCAGAAGCCCCAAGGCTGCTGCAGCAGCTAGTAAGTCCAGAGTTTTGGGGGTTTTTTAAAGGGCCGGGAGCTGGGGTGGACCAAGGGGTGGGGGGGGAGCTTGTGGCAGAGCTCCCCCATGCAGCATGGGGCAGTGGGGGGCAGTGGGGATCACCCCCTGCCTGGCAGCACCCGCTGAGTCAGGGCTTTTTTTTTAACAAGAGCCGGGAGCTGGGGTGGGTGAAGCAGCCATTGCTGGACTGGGAGAGGGGGGGGGGATGGGCCTGGGCAGGGCAGCCACTGGGGGGGCTGGGAGAGCGGGTGGGGGTTGGGGGGCGCTCTGAGGGACTGGGAAGCAGTCAGGGAATGTGGCCTGGCACGGGTCCCCCCATGGTCCCCTCCCCCTCCTCCAGCCTTCCCTCCCTCGCCGCCTACTTGTCAGCATGGAGTCAGGGTCCAGCTCCCTGCTGCAGCCAGCCGGGACTGCCCAAATCACCAAAGCTCTCCGAATCTTTTCTGAATCAATTCAGAGAGCTTCAAATCGATTTGGACCTTTTAATTGGTCCCGATTCGATTTGGATTCAGAGATTCAGCCACCGAATCGGACCAAATCTCCTCTGAGCCGAATCAGCACCCAAAGCTTTGCACAGCCCTAATGGGCAGCCCAGCTCCATCTGCCCCATGCTGCATGGGGTCGGGGGGCAACCTGGCCCTGATCCAGCCACGTGGGGGAGAGGGATAGAACAACCAGCCAGGGCCCAATCTAACTGTGGAGTGCAAGGCCAGCCTGGGCCCCATCCAGCCACATGGCAAGAGCCTGAGCCAGGCCTGATTGACTGCGTGGGGCTCAGTATTTTGGCAGTACGGGTGCAGTGGCAGTATTAATTGACACTGCTCCCTGCAACTAAATTTTCTGACCTGTGGGGAGCCATAGCTCCGAGAGGTAGATTTGGCTTACAGGCCAGGGGTTGAGGACCCCTGATCTATACAGTTATACTGTCTGTGACTAGTATGTAACAGACACACCCAGCCCATGAATACATTCCAAGTTCAATTCCCTCCCTTCTCGATTCCCCTAGTACCAACATAATCTTCTCCCCTTTCCTTCCTCCCCCTGCCAGTTACTTCATTAATTCTGTCATTTCTGATATATAAGGCAAACCTTACAGACATTTTAAAGCATGCACATCTCTTCAGTTAACAAGTTCACATTGACAGAATACTGTGGGATAATCACCAGACAAAGATGCTTTACTCCGGCAAAGTTTAGAAAGCCGGCTTTTCCTGCTCTTGTTGGTCCAAGGATAGGATTTGCTCAGCTCATCAGAGTCATTTAGTCCTCGGAGGGATAACCCCGGTGAAGAACATGCTAGCCCCTGTTCACCACAGCTGTGTTCCATGACTGCCATATTCAAACTGTCACGTCACCCTAGGGATCCACCATCTCTGAAGAAAATACAGAAGAGTTCAGTCAGATTTACAAGTTGTAATCCAAAGCATAAGGGCACCTTTTCAGTGTGCCTCAGATCTAGCCACAATGAGGAGTGACACAAGGCCTTGGGTAACGTTTTCTGAAGCTTTTTATCATTTATGTCCAGTTTTCAAAAGGCCCCGGGGTGTCTAAATGACCTCACTTATTTTACCCACAAACACCACGAGGCAAATAAAACACCACCACCACCAGGGCACCCCTTAGGAAGACTAGGACCAACAGTCACAAACTCTTGGAAGACCATTTTAGGCTGGGCATAAGGAAAAACTTCTTTACTGTCTGAGTCCCCAGGGCCTGGAATAGACTCCCCAGAGGGGGCAGGCACCTACTCTGGATTCCTTTAAGAAACACTTGGATGCCTATCCTGCTGGGATCACTTGACCCCAGCTGACTGCCTGCTCGCCCTTTGGGCAGGGGGCTGGATCCGATGATCTTGTGAAGTCCCTTCCAGCCCTGATGTCTATGAATCTATGAAGGCCAAGTTTTTCCATGGCTGTATGAGCCTTTGATCTCTGTTCTTAACGCCCACCTGGCTTTTCCAAGTTACTTCTGAAGAAGGAATGTGCCCTCAGCCAGCCCTGCTTCTCATTGCTAGGGTCATTTTCAAACACAGAAAAAGGCTGTACTAGTGACAGGCTCTTCCTTAAGCCTAACCTTCACTACATGTTTCTGATGAGCTACATAGGAATTCCCAGGGAGGCAAAGTAAAAGTGTCCTACAACAGAGGGGGACACAAGGTAGCCCCACACCCTAGGTGCCACTCCACCCCCTTCCCCTGCCTCGTGGGCTGCTCTTCTTGCCTTGCGCTCCCTGCCTGCGCAGCTGCCCCCAGCGGGATGGGCAGCTCTGCCCTGCCCTCGTCTCCCTGCCTGTTATCAGGGCGGCGCTGCCTTCTGCTCCCTGACCCATCCGCCGCTCTGCCGTCCGCTCCCTGCCCTGTCCGCCCCCTCGCAGGGACCCGCGAGCCGTCTTGCGCCAGTTACGGCCTCACCAACCCGGCGCCGCCGCTCCCCCGACCCCACAAGCCGCAAGAGGCCGGGAGCAACTCCGTGCCCCGCAGCCCGGAGACACGGGGCTGAACAAGGCGTCTCAGTGGCACGAACCAGCAGCGGCGCCGCCGACTCCCTCAGTCCGGGCAGCAACGCTTGCCGCGCCGGGAAAGGGGCGGGCCGCGCTCATCGCTCCGTCCAATCCGGAGGGCGGAACCCGAGGGGACGGTTGGGATTGACAGCCATAGCAGCCAATCGGCCTCCGGGGCGCGCGGCCCAAACGGCTTCTCCATGGGCCAAATCCCCGCGCGCGGGGTTGCTAGGGACGCGGTCGCCTCTGCCTAGGGGGCGCGGGAGGGGGCAAAATGGCTCCAGCGGGGTTTAGTAGCGCTCTTCCTGCGTGCGACGCTCAGTGTATGGTGCTATGCGTGTGACTGGGTTGTGTTAGGGGCAGTCAGAACAGAGCCTGCTGCGGAGTCTTACCCCATTCCCTTGGACTCGCTAGGCGGAGCCCTTGCTGAGTCCCTCAGCGGGGTAGCTGCTTTGTTTCCCTCCTGCCCCTTCATTTTTTTCGACCACTGCTTTCTAGTTGAAAACTCCACGTCCTGCATGCCCTTCATAGCACCGGAGGAAGTCAGCCCCTGCTTGGGGAAGCTCATGCGAGGGGCAAGGACGTGTTAAGGTGGTATCTTGTACTGAGGCAACTCTGGAGCCAGGATCAAGTCAGAGCTTTGGCACGGTGGCAGGAAGGCGGGCACGGAGCGAGCACAGCGCAGGGGAGGGGCTGACACAATTAGGGAA
>NW_005842780.1:699526-700502 GCF_000455745.1 Alligator sinensis | reverse complement strand
AGCAGCTGGTTACTGGGAGATCAAGGCCTATCACAAGGAATGGCGGGGGAGACGCTCGTAAATCTCGTCTTTGCGTGGGAAAAAAATCAGAATTAAAATAGGCCATAAACCGTTATCAGAGCTGGTTCTTAGTGTCAAGCCAGGTTATGCGTTTTTATTCCCATGTTTGCCTTTTATAGGTGTTAGGTAGATTTCCCTTGGGCTCGTGGCTCTCCACTTACACGTCTCTGAGGTAGTTAGTCCACAAAGTGCAAGTCCCCCTGCCTTCGGCCCCACCCTGGGCTGAAGCCATTTACATGCACCTCCTAGTCATTGGGCGACTGATCGGAGTGTAGGTATCACGTATGGATGCTGGGCACTGAAGTGGCACTGAGGGGCTCCATCCGGGGCCGAGCGAGGCAGTGTCCAAACCTGCCTCGGAAGGACCGGTGTGAGCCCTGTGACAAGAGGGTCGCAGCACCCCGGCTGCCCAGCCCTGGCCAATGCTCTGCCTGCGTTGCAGCGGAGCTGGTTTTTACTGAGGGCTGTGCTAAGCCACCCACAACGCTGCACAGCGGGATCCACCGAGAGTCCGGCCGGCCCCGGCCCCGGCCCTGCTTCCGCTGCCTAGGCCGGGGGAGGAGGCAGAGCGGGCTGGCGCCGTGCCCAGGTCCCGCAGTACCTCTACCCCCCGCCCTCCTCTGCGTGAAGGCGGAAACTACATCTCCCATAAGGCTGCGGGGTGCTGGGGCGGGCGTACGCATGCGCAAAAAGCCCCCCCGGGAGTCTTGGTGAGGAAAGCGAAGACGTGAATGGCTGGAAGGCTGGCTCCCTGCAGTTGGGGATTGGCTGCGCACGTGGCGGCAGCGAGTTCCGGAAAGAGGGGGGACAGGGGCAGGAAAAGCAACATGGCGGCGGAAAGCGGAGAAGGGCTGCAGGAGATGATGGAGGGTGAGAGGCCGCCGGCGGCGGCGGGCCCGGCCCGGGGGGAGGGACC
>NW_005842780.1:698978-699516 GCF_000455745.1 Alligator sinensis | reverse complement strand
GTCGGGCGGCCCCGGGCGGGCAGGGCGAGCGGGTCCGAGCTGCTTCACCTCCTTGCCTCCCCCATCGGCCCCTGATCGTGAGGCCTGTGGGCGCGTCCAGTGTCTTCGCTGTTCCCAGCCAAGCCACAGCCTCTCGGGCTCTGGAGGGGCTGGCAGGGCGAGGAGCAGCCCTCCTTGAAACCAGGGTGGAAGTTGCCAGCCCCCTCTGCGCTCTTTAAATGTAACCATACTAATTCAGTCTCCTTAACCCTTGGATTTGTACTCTGTTGATCTAAGAAATGTCCTTTTTCCTCCAGTCTTCTTCCCAGATTGTTGGTTTTAGGAAGATGTGAAGGGAGGAAAAAGTGCTCCAAAAATCAAAGTAAAAACAAGGGGTAAGAGGCCTTTTATTTAAGACTAAACCTTTAATTTAGTAAATTTAGGATCTCTACTAACCACATGGTGGTTCATGTCAGTCTTGGTTGTTGTACCTGCTTGGTGCTCTCTCTTCTGAAAGCAGCCTAAGTCCACTGTTCTGTATCTCTCACAGTTGACAGGC
>NW_005842780.1:693615-698947 GCF_000455745.1 Alligator sinensis | reverse complement strand
GGAAGAGTCAGGGGATGAAGAAGGGAAGAAGCAAGCAGCTTGCATAGTGACAGACCTCAGCCAGCAGAGCCTGAGAGATGAGCAGAATGGCGAGAATTCAACAGGTATACAGTCAAGTTACATCATCATTGCAGGGAGGGCTTCTCTGTGCTCTATGTAACAAGATGCTTGTACCACTTCAGATGGTTACAGTGATTTGAAGAGCATCCACTGAGCACATCTGCTTTAGTTAATATGTGAATCTGCCCTGTGATGCTCTATTCTGGAATCCATATTGTGGCACTGCATTCGTTTCCAGTACTTCATTTTAGAGGATCATTTAAGTTACAGGCTGTTGTCATACTTCCATGTTTATCTGTCTCTGCAATCATATTTGACTTTGAAAGAAGCCCTAAGAGTTTAAAGTACTAGTGGATCTCATTGTAGCTCTGTTACTTTTATTGCAGAGAAGTAGCTAACCCCATTATTAATACTAACATACTTTTTATGGCCTTTTTAATTTTGTCTGGAAATATGCGATTTAGCCTGAAACTTACTAAATTGCTGGTGGGGAAGGCGGCAGATGTTTTCTGGAAGGCTTGAAGTAAATTTGTCAAATAGTTTTTGAGTTGCAAGGCACTTAATTACCCTGATGTAAAATTTATTTTCTGATGGTACTTGTCTAATGATTTCTTGAATCTTTTGGCTCAAAGCTTACCCATTATTGTTAGTTATGAACATTTTGTATTGCTTACACAGCCATCTGAATTGCCTTGGTCTTGCTTTAATGATTCGTGTGGGAGCTATCAGAGCGGACACCTGCCAACCTTATTTTATATTTCTGGCACATTTGGTTTTTTTCCAAAGATGAAGAAAAGATGGGATATAATGCAATAAAAGCGTTACCCAAAAGAAAAAAATAGACATTGCTGTTTAGTGTTCAAATGAGAGGCAGCAAAGGACCAGGAACATAATTGCACTTTTTGAGTAGGCATACTAAGGAATTTGAGAGATTATCTGGAAATGAAATAAGATCTCTGGCCAATTCTTCACTGCTGCATAATCATTTCTGATGGATCATTGCCACACCTGATTTGCAGAGTTCATCACATCCTAACATTGTTCCATAAAATTTGCAAAAATATACTCAAAATTAGCAAATTACCAGAAGTGTTTAAAATCTCTTTTTCTATTCCATTTAATCTTTCCATTATGCCCTAACACAGTGGTTCTCAACCCTTTTTGTACCAGGACCCATTTGTAAACATTGATGGCCAGGCCCAACCCAGTGCCCCTCACTCCTGACCTGCTGCCCCAGGCCCCAGCCGTCTAGTGTGTGGTGCATGGGGGCGGGGCCCAAGCAGCCACTTGCAGGCTGGAACTCTGCCAGCCTGCAGGGGGAAAGTTACAGCTTCCCACGTTTTTTTCCTCTAAAGGGGAATCCATTTTTAAAATGTGTTCATGACCCTTTTATATATTCTTGTGACCCACTTCTGGGTCACGACCCACAGGTTGAGAAATGCTGCTCTAACACAAGGGTGGCCAAAGTGTGGTACATATGCCACAAGTGGTTGTGACAGACTGTGTGTGTGACATGACAGCCTGGGGGGAGGAGAGGTAACAGATCAGGCACGAAGCACGGGAGGAAGTGGAACACAGGACAACAGACTGGGTAGGAAGCTCAAGGGAGGGAGCAGAAAACAAAGCAGCACTCAGGGAGGATGCTGGGCTAACTTATAGCATGTCTGCCAAAAAGATTGACCCCACTACTTTAACACTACATTAATCATGAAACAGCTACATATGTTAACAAGCTTGCAAGATCTATATGTTCTTGCATAAAGCTTGAGCACCATCTAATCAATGTGCCTAATAAAACCAAGTAGATTAATCATTCATAAAATTCTTCCACTACCAGCACAGCAAATCACCATGGTTTAATTATACTCTGGGGCTACTATATTTTATATATTGCTTATTAAGCATATAGTAAAGATTTCAAAAGTAACTAACTGTCCATCAAGTAGCACATTCCTGTTATGCAATAAACCAAGGGACCAAGTTCATATTGGATAAATAGATAAATTAGGACCTATGTTTAATTTTTAATTCTAGATTTTCATTCCATAGCTACTAGAGTTCAGGAAATATTTTAACCAACTAGGACTCTGCCCTAGTAAATTATTTCTGGAATGTTTGCATTAGATCCAACCAGTCAGGGTTTGAGTTATCCCAGTAGAAGGTAAATATGTTTTTTCCATAAGAAATCTTAAGTACAGGCAGCTTAAACAGCTGAGCTTTTAGAGAACTAGTTGCATGGGAAATCTAAGACAGAACTATCCAACTTCTTACTGGCTGCCCCTCCCACCCCCCACAATTTTCCTAGATGCAAGCTCCTGCTGCACTGTGTAGACAATCAGTTCCACACCTTCCCTTCCTTCCCTCCCTGCTTGGCTGAAGCTCCCTCCGCACTGCTGGCTTCCCTGCCTTCTGGAGAGAGATGGGAAGGGAGCCTGGAGACTCTGGCTGCTACTCAGCTAGACTAATCAAGAGAACTGTAACTAGGGGGAGCCCAGGGCAGCCTGTGAGCTGCTAGTTCCACTGTCCTGCTCTAAGGAATAGTCTTTGAAGGTTTTCTTAAATCAGTAAGTTGCAGGCAATCTAATAAGTATGAAAAAACCTAAGAGTTAAATATGCAGTTGAGCTTTAGTTATGCTAATGTCTGTGGTGTAATAGAATTGCATAACCCAGTAGTTCTGTATTGCAAGCCTCTATCTTCTAGTATATACCTTTTATCTTCTTTCTGTAGTTTTCTGTAGCTTGTAGTCTGTGGGGGTGCGTTAAAATTGTGAAATTTCAGTGTTGGAACAATTTTCTTTCTTTTCCTTAAGAAAAATAAAAATAATTTGTGCTAAAGCTATTTGCATATTTTAGTACATAAGAGTAGAATTATACTTTCACTTAATGAATGACTGCAAAAATGTCAGTCTGGGTTTCCATAACTATCTCAGTGGGGGTTTTTTATCACATTTGCTCACTTCAAGTAAAAAGGTACTGT
Organism: Alligator sinensis; assembly: GCF_000455745.1. Classification (NCBI taxonomy): domain Eukaryota; kingdom Metazoa; phylum Chordata; order Crocodylia; family Alligatoridae; genus Alligator; species Alligator sinensis. The sequence continues at coordinate 695,910 of NW_005842780.1, read as the reverse complement.
TTTTCAACCTGTCCCTTCCAGCTCTAATGTCTATGAAACCTGCTAATGCTGGATTAGTATTAAGTCTAGTGATGCCTTTTCTAGCCTAGCTGCCATCACTGGTAACAGCAGATTCTGTAATCAAAATATAGTAGCTTTGTTGATGATACACTAGCCAGTATTGGGCATGGTGCTAATCTGAGTGAGGACGGTAAAACCTTTTCTCTATTAGAGTATTAAGATTTGCATATATAAATGCAACAGCCTAATGTAATGAATGCAGTTTAAAACTGAACACTCCAAAGCCAGGAAATACGAAGAGTTATAGTTCCCATAACAATACAGACTCCCCTACAGTTAATATAGAGCATACAGAATTGTTCTGAATCTTTAATCAGTAAAATCCATTGTATGTACAATGTGGATCACTTAATATTGCTATGGGAACCTTAATGTCCTTGTACTCCGAAAACTGAATATGTAAAAATGATTCTAGCAGTTCTACTGCCCAAAGATTTCTAAAATTCCAGCCCCGTTGGAAGAATGCAGCCTCAAACAGCTTTTTTTTCTTTCTCTTTTTTTTCAAATAGTTTCCTTTATCCCATTTGAGATGACTTTTAGAACTCTGCCATTATCACTAGAATTCTAAAATCACAAGGAAGTTCTTCCAGTTGATTGTGATTCCCTGAGGCTATGGGAAAGGAGGCCAGCTGCTTCTTCTTTGCTGTAACCAAAATGAGGATATACTCAAGGGAACTAGACAGAAAGAATAGAGAGGGTTGCTGTCAGGTTCTTCATATTTCATGGAAATCTGCTTATTTTAGCTGGCTTGCCCATATACTAGTGACTCTTGTTCTGTTTTTAGGGCTACATAGCTTTAAGTAGCATGACTTCATATTACTGAGGCAACCCAGTGTTGCAAGCAGAAAATACCTCCTGTATTTATTTGTGACTTTTAGTAATTCTGAGGGTTGTCTGTAAATGTGGCATAAACAAAGCAGATGCTGGCATGGTGTGCAGCTTTATTGCTGCTTGATCACAGGCGAATGGGTAGCAAGAGCTGCAAGGCATCAAGCTCTTCCTTGCTGGTGCCAGTAAAATCTCAGCAAAGATGCACAGTAACAGCACTCATATGTAAAATACTGGGAGGAGCAGTTCTCTGCTAGTGTAAGCCATTATCATTAAGGGGATCCATTAAGTAATTAATTGTTTAGAGGCTGGGAGCTAGAAGTCAGACTGTGTGGTTTCTATTTCTGCCTCTGCCATAGAATTTCTGTGTGACCTCAGATAACCATCTAAACCATCTGTCGCTTGGCTTACCCAGCTGTCAAATGGTGAAGTTATGGTGACTTTGTGCAGTTTTAGTAATGTCTGTAAAGGGCTGTCCATCTAAGCACCTCAGGGTAACGTATGTATTACCTCTTTGCCAAAAGTATCTGCACCTGAACCGTCTGCACCAAGATATCCCTAAGGGAACGTGGAAGTTCGGAGAGAAGGAGAAATGAGTTTGGGAGTAATACCAGTTCTTGTTAATTGCAGTTATCTATTAATTCTATCACTCTGGTGTTGTTAGCAAATTTTGGAGATTCCCTAGGAGTGGCTTTCTGTACCATGTTCCACGTAGCCAATTCTGATGCTCTTTAACACAGAAAAGTTGATGGAGTGTTGAAGTGGTGAGGTCTTGGATAACAGTTTTCTCAAACTTGGACAGACTGCAGCTATATTGTTGTCTGGCTGTAAATTCAGTCGGGCTGACTTTGTTTCAGCATGATTTGTTTGGGCCATGGCTGTTGGCAGCTTGGCTGCCTTCCTTGCTCTAGTTATTTGCTAAACGTGTACAGCCATGGCAGTGGTAGTGCAGGCTTCCTCGTGCTGTTTTCTACAAATTTGAGCAGCTGGTGGAATCGCAAGGTATTTTATTCCTTAATCTCTACTGAGACTGCCAACAAGTTTGCTTATTAATGTTCCTTTTGGTGGAGGTTTTGTGACCCCTCTCAGGATGACACCAAAGTTACCCGTTCATTTTGCATTCTGCAGATGTGAGCTTTGGTCACTGCTCGCTTATGTTGCATTTGTATTAAGAGGCGAGAGAGCTGCATTTCACACTCAGATTCCTCCCCCTCGGTTGTTTCTTCCCATGTTGAGTTCCTGAACTATGGACCACAGTAAAAATAAAACAGTGAAGTTAGGTTACAGAAGTTACTGGGATACTAGCAAATCTGCCTGCCAGGCTCCCAGGTAGTTTAAATTCTGTCCAGTCAAAGGCATAGGGTATGGTAATAAATGGATTTACGGGTCTTGATACAAGTATAGAGG
>NW_005842780.1:651344-693584 GCF_000455745.1 Alligator sinensis | reverse complement strand
CCTGCTGAAGGACATTTCAATTTAACTTAGCTGTGTATGGGGTCCGATCATTCGGATTAGGAAGTTCTAGGTGGCTGGATTTGATGCTAGCCATGTCATGCTTTTATAAGCCATTGGCTATCCAAAACCACACTAGCCCAGTGTGCCAACTAGGCTTAGGGCACAGTTTTGACTGTTAATGCTCTAATGTTGCAGGTCATGTGAGATGTACCTAGGAAATGCATTTGTCTGGTGTAGCTAGATATTAATCATTTAAATGGATGATGGAACCCCTGCCAAGATGTAAATATGATCAAGTGTTACTGAGTTGGGAGGGTGCTAAAAGAGTAAGGTAGCACGTAGCAGTGCTGAAGTTGATCTAAAGTCTGGGGGCTCGGCAATTAATTAATGGTCTTTGTAGTTTTCTTTCTGCAATGTATAAGTGGGTTATGCATTTGAAATGGAAATGGTACGTGTTGTGTATCTGTCTTTGGAAATCTAATTAGGCCTGCATGCTGAAATTGATACAGTCAGCTCGCACTCCTCACCAAATGGGAACTGCATATGAATTATTCAGCATCAGCTTATCTGTTAAACCCCACTCCCTCTTGTGCTGTGTTAGGAGAAGTGCATTTAAATCCTAGGCTTTCTTCCAAAGCTTTAAAAGCATTTATCAGAACAAGTATACCCGAATCAGTATACATTGTATTTTCATATTGTGGATGTGTTTCTCTACTCAGCCATGCAAGATGGTACATAAGCCAGTGACATAAGCATGTGTTATTTATGAAAGAAGAGAGTAAGGATTGAATTCCTTAAGGGTGGGGCATTGCATTTCTATGTACAATCTGTGTGGACTAGTTCCTCCTTCAGTGCATGGTACTGGATTATCTAAGGGAAGAGAATATTTGAGGAACTATGGATGTTCAGATGATGGAGAATATGCACGAGTAAATCAGCTTAATGTCAGGGCACTTGGGATGGGGGGGAGTTCTGTTCAAACCAGAATGACATCCCAATATTAATATTAGCATAGTAAAAGTAATATTATTAATCTGATATTAATCCTTATGCTGTCAAAGATCCACCACTCCTGATTATTTGCCTTTACCAGCTCCATCAAAACTAGCTTGAACTTACTTCTGTTCTTTGCCACACCATTCATCAAGGTAAGAAATTCTTGTTTAGTTGGGGAGAAAGGTGTCCATTCTTGACTAGATGAATGTTAGGGTCGATGAAGTTGCCACTGCTATCTAATGAATCGGAGCTTCAAAGCTGTATATTCCTTATCTTCCTAAAGAACATTGGTTTCCCTCTTTCCAACTGATAAATACTGCAGTCTTGTCATCAGTTAACGTATACTATGGATTTCTACTAAACTGTCATCTTCTGTTACAGGAGAAGCAGAGACACCAGTGGATATGGAGACAATTAGCCTGGACCCAGAAGCAGAGGTAATTCCTGTTACACTCATGTGAATGCTATGTGTGTGTGGTTGGGGGAGGGAGGAGAGTAGGAAAAGGATGACCAATTCTGTGGCAACCTGTCTGATCTGGACAAAGGCAATGATTCTTCTGAAAGTGTTGACTGTTCCATTTTTCTCATACATTGGTTGAGTTTAAAGATTAGATGTAAAGAGAAATTCTTAATTGGTAGCTGAATTTTTTTTTTGTGACAACTTGGGATAAACATGGAGCCATTTTCAGGCAGAGACAGAGCATAAACAGTTAAAAGCAACAGGATTTAAGCCTTTCTTTTAGATCTCTTTAAGGACCCTGTTTCTGTTGCAAAATATAGTGCTGTCAACAAGTGTAGGTAGCTACTCAGCTAGCTTGCAATATAGATAAATTGTGCAAGACTGCTAATAGGGAGATTAGCTGAACCTTGGCAGGTGTTCAATTTCATTTGTTTTTATGGCTTACTCTTAAAAACTGAACAGCTGGAGCTAGGCAGAGCAGATGGTAAATGCATTTGCTCTTCACTAGTGTGGACTAATGGTCACAAAGCCATCAAATAATTTGACACAGTTGATGGCTTAAGCTTCAGAGCTACATATCAAATAATTTGACACAGTTCATAGCTTAAGCTTCAGGGCTATATAGCAAAAAGTAAACCGGTAGGGTGGAGGCACCATGACAAAGTTGTGCAGAGCCTGGCTCTGGCCTATAGGATTAATACCTTACCTGCATAAGCTTAAAATGCACTCAGAAAAGCTTTTCCTTCACTTAAATAAAGAAAACACATGTAGGATGCTGTGACCTCTACACTGGTTACCAGCTTATATGTTTTCTGCTGCAGAAAGCCCTAAACTGCAGCTCCCCTTCATACTTAACTCACCTGCTAACCAGTTTTGCTAGCTGCTCAAGAGAGTGGTCTTAATGATATACACATTTTATGATCCAGTAGTCTCCTCCTTTGAAGCAAGGTGCAAGGCTGATCTTTGAAGACAGTGTATGAAGTATGCTTCCAACCCCACAACAGCCAGCAGTGAATCAGATTCTGTTTTCTTTCAGGATGTGGACCTGAACCATTTCCGAATTGGCAAGATTGAAGGATTTGAGGTGCTCAAAAAAGTGAAGGTAAAACTTGTAAGGCCTAGTTAGCATCAGGAGCAATATAATACCTCTAGGGGTTTAGAACCTTACTTAACAGTTCCTTATACTGTGTTGCATATGAATCCTTCTCTGGCTGGGAACCTGTGGAGATTCTAATGTGAAGAAAGTAATATTGCCCCTCTGCTGAGCAGTAGCAGATGATATACTATCGTAAATCATTCCAGTTGCTGAGGAGAGTTCAGCAACATGGAGTTGACTGGATTTAGACAAGTTCAGCTTGCTTATTTAGTAGGTCTGTGTAAAATTTCGGAGGTGTTTCAGGCTGTTTTGGCACCCAAAACACTGAATACAAAAAGAAACGGAAGACTCCAAAACGTTTTGGAAATGTTTCGGAGAATTTTGGAGTTTCAGAGCCAGACTTGCAGGGAAATGAAAACTAAGAAAAGGGAGGGGGAAGAGAGTGGGAAGCACTGCTCTGATATTGACATCTAGCTCTCTGATCGCTTTCCCCAGCTCTTCCCGGGGGGCGTGGGCCCTGGGATCTGTATGCGGGGCTTCAGCAGGCACAGCCCGTGCCGAGGGTCGGGAAGACTGCAGTGCTGCCACTGGCCCCAGCCTGCAGCAGCAGCCTGCTGAAACCTGGTGCACAGATCCAGGGACCTGCGCCCCCCAAGAGCTGGGGAATCGAACTAAGAGCTGGGGAAATGTTCAAGAGCTGGGGGGGAGCGGGTTGATCCCCACTGCCCTGCGTCGTGTTGGGGAGTCTCTGCCAAGAGACCCCAGAGGCCCCAATCATTGCTGCTGCAGCCGGTGAGTGCGGGGCTTTTTTTCTTTTTAAAGCTCCGCACTCATCAGCTGCGGAGCATGCAGATGACAGCATGCTACCGCTGCTGGCTAGGGTCAGCGCCAGCACACGTCTCTCTGGCACAGCCTGTGCTGAGCACCAGGAAGAGCCCAGCGCTGGCCCCAGCTGGCAGCAGCAACCTGCTGTCAATTCACACACAGATCCAGGGGTCTGCGCCCCCTGGAAGAGCTGTGGGGCTGTGCCAGACTCTTCCTGGGGGGCGTGGGCCCCTGGGTCTGCACACGGGATGACAGCATGCTGCCACTGCCAGCAAGTGATACTAGTTTTGCTTTGAACAGTTTGAGGTGCAGTTTCACAAAAAACTTTTCCAGTTTCACAAACAACCTTGCACCTATATCATTGAAACTTGGCAGGCTTCATGCCCTCAGAAGGGGCTACCATCCCTGCAATGTTCATCTGAATCAGCCAAGGAATGACAAAGTTATAGACATTTTAGTGATTCCCCATTATAGCCTATGGCCAAAACTCCAAAACAGATTCAGCCGAATCGAAATGGGACAGTGATCTGAAACACCAAAACGAATCACTGTCCCTCCAAAATGCCAAATCTGAAACCAAAACAAAACAACCATTTTGCACAGCCCTATTATTTACACTTGCCCAGTACTTAGGAATACAGATGCAGGCAATTCCTTTCAGGGATTCAGCCAGATACCATTGCCTGGTTCCCAGAGAGTGCCTTTCTTGGGTTCTGATTAGAATTGACTCTTGAGACAGGGCAAATTCTTGTGCTGCTGAAACCGTTCCCTCTCTACACAGATAGGGGTGCACCGATAGAGATTTTTGGGGCCGATACCAATAGCTGATATATAAGGAGGCATACTGACCAATACTGATCCGATATCTGATACAGCTGCTATCAGCTGGTAAGTCTGTTGTGGTGGAAGGGGAGGGAAGAGGTGTGGGGGTGCAGAGCAACGCCTTTGCGGTGATTGAGGGGGCAGAGGCAGGAACAAGCATTGCCCAGCCAGGGCAGGGCAGGCATGGGACAGTTGGGGCTCAGGGGAGGGGGTGGCTCCTGCTGCTCCTTGCACCCTGGGAGGGCGGGGGGCCAGATCTGCGTGGCACAGGGTGGGCTGCAGCTGCAGGGTGGAACTGGAGCCAGCGCTGCACAGCTCTTCTCACTGGGCTTGGAGCGGGCTCCAGCTGCACTGGGAAGAGGCTGCAGCCACCTCAGATTTTGCTGCAGCTCTGCTTCGAGCCCCGTGCCACCACCAAGTGCAGCCCCAGCTGAATGCCCACCTCCATCCAAGCACCGGGAAAAGCCATGGATGCACTGGGCAGTGGTGCGGGGCTGGGAGTGGAGTTGCGGCAAAATTTGGGGTGGCTGCAGGCTACTCATAGCGCCTGGTGAGTAGAGATGCACAGCTCTGGCTCCGGCTCCACAGCTCCAGCTTGCCCCGCCCCCCACAGACGTGGCTCCGTCCCACACCTGCCCCGCCCTGGCTGGGCAGCACCTGTGCCTGCCTCTACCCCTGCCCCTTCCCTCATCACAGGGGCATTGATCTGCCCTCCCACATCCCTTCCCTTCCCCCTCCCCTTCTCACTTACCAGCTGGAGGCAGCTCTCCACACTGCCAGCTCTGCTCCGTGCTGTGCTGCATGGGCATTTATCAGCCAAATTATCGGCCCCGTCGGGCCAATATCCAACACAGACAATTTTCTTTGTATTGGTACTGATCCGATATCAGACCGATTATATCAGTGCACCTCTATACATAGACTTGTGTAAAGACAGACTAATACTACTACAGATACTTTTTCCAAGTTTTAATATTTATTAAGGGAAAAAGATTGAAAGATTATGGTCATGGGCAAACTAACAAGACAAGGCTGTCTTAAGCCCCACCCTCCTTTGCTTCACAGCAAATTGTTCCATGTTCATGCCCTGTGTTTAATACTGCTGCCCAGTGGTATCTGCCATAACAGTAGTGTTCTAGGGCCGTGGTGCTCAACACCTAGCCCATGGGCCAGATCCAGCCTGTGGTGCTGTGCCTCCTGGCCTGCGGGGCTCCCCATGGACGCATCGGGAGCCCTAGGCCCTGTACACTGGATCCAGTGCCTAATCTCAGCGTGCAGGGCTAGGCGGGGGCAGTGCTGGGCCCCAACACTTAATTCGGCTGTGGGGGCAGTGCCAGACCCCCGTGGCCTTGTCCCTGTACGCAGGAGTGAGGGGGGAGCCTGTAAAATTCTGTAGGAAAATGTACCAAACAAATATGTACTTTTTACAGCGCAATAAGAGTTCTGTCTGATGTCCATGAAGTCAGACTTGCCTGTCCTTACTCTGTAAGTCAGTGACATAGTAAAATCCTTTAAACCAGGGGTTGGTGACCTTTTAGGAGCAGTGGGCCAAATTAATAGGTCCAGGTCATAACAGAGGATGCCACTTCTCTCCCTTGCCATTGCCATCCCTAGCTGCCAACAGCCCAGCTTCATGGGCCAGATAGAATTGCTTGGTGAGCCAGATCTGACCTTTAAGGTGTAGGTTGCTGACTCCTGTTTTAAATGAGCTAATAGAAACCAGGCTTCCTTATCTGTGTCAAATTGTTCCCTCAGCTCTGAATCCTGCAATCCTAGAAGCCATGGCCTAAATTTCCATCAGCTTGTGGTGTTAGTTAATTGGGTGGCCGTGGTATCTGTTCCATGTGCTCTTTTTTTAACATCATATTTGGAATAGACCTGCTTCCTACAAGAGCAGAAGAAGCAGATATTTCCTCCTTTTTGTGGTAACATGGGTGCACTCTGAAAAGTAACATGATAGTTGTTGGAAGAGTGGGCCCATGCCCTGGCATTCACAGATGCATATTTTTCTTGCAAGCTTGTTTTTAATGATGTTGTTTTATGATAATTTCTTCCCAACTCTCAGATTCTGTGTCTGCGTCAGAATCTGATTAAGCACATTGCGAATCTGGAACAGTTGCAGACTCTCCGAGAGCTGGATCTCTACGACAATCAGATTCGAAAGATTGAGAACTTGGAGTCCTTAACAGAGCTTGAGTGAGTATCCAGTTAAGGTGGCATACCAAGGTTGGGTGAAGAATTAACAAGGTTGCGAGTCCACAGGCTTCCTGCAAAGCGGCTTCCTGGCAACACGCATCCATTGAGAGACCCTTTTTTTAGAACTGAAAACTGAATGACACATGTTGTGCCTACTTTGCTTTTGGTTTTCTGTGGTGGTCCACTTGGGTGCTACAACTGTAGAACAACTGGTGTTCTTTAAGGTAATTTAGTTCCTGCCAGAACATGGCTTCATTGTTCAAGAGTCTGTTGATGGCATGCAACAACTTATGGTTTGAACCAGGAGCACCATGCATAGGCTACTGGATTATTGCACAGCTGCAGTGACCTTCAACATCATGCACGCACAGCTTAACCTTCCCTTGCTCTGTAGTGACAACCAGTATTATCTACTATTTGCATTATAGAACCAGCTAAAGGCTTTTAGTCAGATGAAGGCCCCCCTGTGCAAACACAGAGATCCTGCCCTGAACTGCTGCTCATCTAATTAAGGCGGAGGAGGAGAGGAGTAGCATCCCCATTTTCCATGACTTGCCCAAGGTCATGTTGGAAGTCCACGACAGGAAATTTAACTCAGTTCTTCAGAGTCCCCATCCAGAGTCTAAACTGCAAGCCCAGCATTTCTCTCCAAGTCTGAGTTCTGCTCTATTTTCCTGGCCAGAGTAGGCAGGGCCTTACAAGAAGCAATGCATTTTTGGGGTAGTGAAGATCTGCTTCATTAAACCTGAGTGTAAAACCCTCCTCTAGTAGTGACTGTGCAGTGTTTTAGGGGAGGCCTTGGTCTGACTTGTTCAGGGAGAATTCTCACAGGTGTGCTGGGTCAGGAAAGGCATGCCAGAATAGCACTTTTCAAATCAGAGGCTGAAAACTGTCCTGTCCTCATAGTTGGGTTGGATTTGAGTGGTGATGTGACAGTGGAGAAAAGTGGTGCCAGTTGATGTAGGTCAGTGTCTTTTACATCCCGTGGGATTTTTTTAAAGTCTGTATTGACTGGACAAGCACTTGGCTGGGGTCATATGACCCCAGCGCTCTTTCCTGCCCAGGGTAAGGGGGCCGGACTCGATGATCTATTGAGGTCCCTTCTGACCCTAACGGCTATAAAACTATGACTCTTATGTGATAAAATGAATGCTATTTCTGACTGTTACCCAGTTGCCAACAAAGTGGTTTGGCTCCCCAGCAAATACATTTTGTTGAGGTTGTTGCCCAAGTTCCCTTTCTTTGGTCTCCCTTCAACTTTTGCCCTGGATTGAGGAGACATTTGTTTGCTTTTTCCATGCCAGGATCCTGGACATCTCATTTAACATACTGCGATGCATTGAAGGACTAGACCGACTCACCCAACTAAAAAAGCTGTTCCTTGTCAACAATAAAATCAGCAAAATTGAGAACCTGAGCAGCCTACAGCAATTACAGATGTTAGAGTTGGGATCCAATCGAATCCGGGTGGGTAGCAAGCATGTTGTTTGTTTTGCCTTGCTGTCTTCATCTAGTTTGTGGTAGGATGGTAAGGATCTGGTAATATCTGGCTAGATGCAGCTGAGAGAGCTGCATGTGGAAGGGGCAGATGTGCACTCATTGTCTGGAGAAAAAGGGGGATAGTTGTAATATCTGCTTCTGCAATAGGTGGAAAGATTTGAGAGGACTGAATTAATTCCAGGCCCTATGTCATTGTCCACTTGCTTGTCGGAGGTTGATCAGCTCTGTCTCCAGGTGTGGGGTCATTCTCCATCCTGCAGAAGAGGTAACTGCTCCTGTCTTCAGTCTTGGTTTGGATAAGAGACTGGAAAGTTCTGCTGCATGTAAACTGTCTTGAAGCAATGTTTTGAAATGGCTTTATCAGTTTTAGACTGCAGTGAATGTATACAAGTAAGATAGCAGAACAGACTAGTGTAGTTCACTTATCGGCTTTTTATGTCTTTTACTGTGAACCTAATTTGGAGGCCCCTGTGTCCAGCCGATATAATGCCTAACTGACATAGACGTCCACAATGCTTCTTTAAAATCTTATCTTCAATGAGCCTTTTTGTCCCTTAAAGGGCAGCACACATTGGGAAAAGATTATGGGAATGTTGTTTGATTCCATCTCTGTAAGGAGTTCATGATGATCCAGGGTAGTCCTCATGACTTGTGGAAAGCTCTAAAATGACAATGATGGGTAGACAAAACTCAGCTGTAGTTATCTCTTACCCTCTTCACACTCCTAAGGAAGGGATTTGGTCATCTTGGTGTGTGCTTAATTAAAATTTAGGATTAGGTAGTTGAACCTGGGTTGAGGCCAACACATAGACAATCCTGGTGTTTGGGTGGGTCAGAGAGGAAATCTGAAGTGTCTTCCTCTTTCTGAGGTTCAAGTTAATGGGGCTGTTGGAGGTCTGCAGATACAAGGAATGCACCTGCATAGTCATAAGGCTGGTGTTTTCTCTCTTGGCCTCATATCCGTGAAGTTTGGCCCCTTAAAGGTTCAGGTTCAGCTCATTGGTTTTATTTGTAGTTTTATGTTATAATTGCATGCTCTTAATCCATGTTAAGTGTAATTGTGTTCTGGAGTCTTTAGCACAGTGTGTGTGCCTATGTATGTGTAGTGCCCATTTGCTGAATAACTGTTAGTTCTGCTCTTTAATGACTCCACAAATCTCCATGTGTTCGGAAAGGCAAAAAATATGCTCCCCCAGCTGACGCTTTCCTTCTGATGTGCACAAGAAAAGCCTCTAAACCAGTCAGGCAGATTCATATGTCTTTCTTTCTGGAGGCAGGCACTGTGCTCAGGTATCCATGTTTCTGTTCTATAATCTAATTCAGTTTATATCTGTTCTCATTTCTAGTTTATCCTGCAGTCCATGATTTGGTAAACTATAGTGAGAATCAGTCATGAAAGAGACTCTCTGTTTTATAACCTGAAACAGATGTAAAAACATTCACATCATGCTATTAATTTTCTGCTTTCAACCAGGTTTGGGATTTTTTTTGTTTAACCCATGTGGTTTTCCTGACCTTAGGGCTTACTGTTAATTGAAATCTGGACAATTTCAAGAAAGCCAAGTACTCTTTCCACTTCCTAGTGATGCATCCTCACCTGCTGCTCTGTGAAAGATCCACCTGTTAACAAGGAAACTGGAATTTATGGAAGTTCTGTCACATGCACAAGGCAAACAATATGAAATAGCAAGACTTTCTCTCATCTAGCAATTATAGGAGCCTTCCTAAGTACCTGTATCAATAATACGTAGAGAAACTTCAGACTAAAGAGGGATATGCAAGTTGACAGTATCCCTCTAACCCAGCTTCTTCTGCAAATCAGCTGCTGTGCTAAAGGGTGCAAATGAAAATGGAGTTACTGATAGACTTTTGCATCATAAGCTCTGTAGTAGCACACTTTTCTTCAGGTAACTGGGTACTATACACATCTCCCCACCTTGTAGTCTGTCTTTGACTGAACACAAGAGCATTGTGCTTCCTTTTAAAGTGGATATATTTGTCTTCAGCACTGAAGCAGAGCCCAGGATCTTCCCTTTGGGGAATAATTCCATAGCTTGGGAGCTTCAGTCAGCATTATGATTGATGATCTTTGACTTTGCTTAGACAGGGAAAGATTATGTCCACAGGACACCTAGAAAGAAAGATCCATTCTTGTTATAGAGGCAAAAATCCAGCAAGCTGAATATACATGTATGTAGGGATCTAATCTAGGTTTGGTAGGTAGATAAATGGAGGTTATATCCCATATCCATGTCTGTTTGTCTTCTACTACCTAGGAATTCTTTAAGTGACTGAGGGCAAGTATAAGGAAGTGATTGAAGGCAACTAAAACCTTTTAGTAGCTTTTTGTTTGCAGTCTAACTTGAGGTATGTGCTTTACAGCTAGACAGATCCCTAATGTAAATGTAAGTGTTGAAGGCATATGGTCCTCTGAACTTTCTCTTTTTAACAGGGCCTTCTCTATATTTTGCTTGGAAATGGGGATTTGCTGACACGCTAACACAACATCATACATTAGAGCTAAAACATGAGCCCTGGAACTAGCAAAGAGACTAATACAGTCTTGACTTCTGGTGTAGAGTTCATAACTTTTTGGAGGCGCAAGTAAAATTGTGTTCAGTCTGTCCGTATTATGGTAAAAATGGACAGGAAGTTTTTTGCTTGCACTGGTAAATCTTCACATTGAATCTTATAAGTTAGAAGTAAAAGGATCATAAAGCATATGTCTGTATTAACTTAATTTCCCAGCTCAGGTCACATCTACATCTGTTTCATAATATTCTTGTTAGAATATAGCAACTCATTGATTCTCTCTCATTGCTTTAAGCAGATGAATTTTATTTGTTTGGTTGTTGGTTCTCACTTTTCCCTAAGTCCTAAGTATGGTCTTCCCCGTTGCTACAGCAGGAGCTGCCAGTGATGGACAAAGCTGGCACCTCTCACTGCTGCCTGCACCTGGTGAACTGTACTGAAGTAGGCTATTTAAAACATCCCTGAATCTAGCAGTGGCTTTCCTGTAGAACCTGTTCATCAAAAAAGTCAATCCCCACCTCCCTACTCTTTAAAGGATTCCCTTCACCTCCCCTCTTTCATGGTCTTCTCTCTGCTATTCTTGCTGTTTTTGCTTTGCAGGAGGGGGCTGGACACACCTATCTTTGGAAACAAAGTGTGTGCTTCATTTTGTCACCCACGGGGAGATCTTCACTCCCTGCCATCTAGGGCTGAGGACAAGTTCTGCACTTAAATCACAGTGCCACAGGTGGTACTTGTAGTGGTAAGGCTTAGCATCTACACGGCATCTCTGTCATACAGGAGTATTTAAGGTAGAAGAGCATTATTGCTACTCATAGTAGGGGAACTGGGGCACAGAGAGAGTTCTGCCCGCACAGTCACTGGCAGGATTAGGATTTGGGAGTTCCTGTCTCTTCCCCTACTGAATTCTCTCTCCTAGACCATGCTGCTACTTATACTGCTCTTGGCCCAGGAAACAGGCTCCCCCTTGGATGTTTCTGCAACGCGCAGAAATTTACGAGCTTGTGACTCTCCAGAGCAGAGCAATGGCTGAGAGCTGTAGCAGTCCTTGCTATAACATGTTCTTTACAATGCCAAACACCATAGTTTCCAACATCCTTTCTTTTAAAACTGATTTCCATTCTTGTTGCAGGCAAGTGGAGCCAGTCCAATATGTTTGTCTCCTGAAGTCGTTTATTGCATTAACAAAGTGCATTTTCTAAATGCATTCTGCTCTCTGTTTGCTCTTCGTGAGCTGGGATAATGGCTTCTCCATTCTGACGAATTGCCCATCAGACTTAAGTTTCTTTGGGAGTTATAAAGAGTAATGTGAACTTCAACAGAAAAAATGCATCTCTCTATAGACCATCTGCCCTTTCCCCAGGTGAGGGTGCCAACTCTACTAATGTTTCTGATGTCTCGGGTTGCTTGTCTGCACACTCCAAGGTGGAATACATCTCAGTCCCTGGGTATGAGTTTTCCGATTTGAATAATTATCATTTTACAACTCCACAGATCCAGAAGAATGGAACATGTGTGTGGAATAGGAAACTTGTTTGCTGGCTCTGTATCTTCCATCCTCAATTTTCTCTTTTAAAGCAGATCTCTAGTGGTGTTTAGGCTGGGGTTGTATTGGTACCTGAATTGGTAACATTGCCTCCTCTGGTTGTTTTACAGGCAATTGAAAATATTGACACACTGACTAACCTGGACAGTCTGTTCCTGGGGAAGAACAAAATCACCAAGCTCCAGAACTTGGATGCACTGACAAACTTGACAGTGCTCAGTATACAGGTATTGGTCCTACTTGGGTCTTTCCATTCCACCTGCACAAAGGAAGACATGAATTGCTGCATGAGTTAAAACAGCACCTGCTTCAACAAGTCTGCACTTCTCTTGAGATATTTTTTTTATCCTAAGAACTCTGACATCCTCTGTGCTCAGTACCTTGTTTTATGTCCCTTGAAACTGGCCCTCTAGTCCATGCATCTAATGAGTGTCATGTTTTGGGGATGAGTGAAATACTTCTGCATTCCCTGCTGAAATTCTGTTTACAATTTTTTTTTAGTAATATTAGTAAATTATAACAGGTCAGGCTTCACAGCAGCAGTAGGCAGAGGATTAGTTTCTGCAGCATTATAAGGATTGTCTACTGGACTGTGCTAAATGAGGAGTTTACCCTTTCTGAACCAGTACTAAGTTTTATATTTTCAAATGTAGCGCTAATAAAATATTGGTTTGTGTACCTTATGGTCTTTTCCCCACTCCAAACATGGTATAATAACCATGTATGTTCTAGTCAGAGGGGCAACAGTCAGTTTGTAGATACAGAATGTTTAACTATGTATATCTTAATGGTACATATGATAGACGTGTAACAGCATGTATTGGGTGCATGTTTATAATCAGTGCAGCCTCCCTTCCATTGGTTTCATAAAATGGAAATCTAAAATGAGCAGTAATCCAGTCCTTGCTTAGTGTGCTAAAGAGTCCAAATGGAAGGTATTCATGTGGCTGCAACCGTTATAGGGAAGAGGAGAGTCGGGGACACTGGCTCATCTGGAATTTACAAATGTCAGTTCAGAACCAAGCCCTTCCTCTCCACATGGCTTTTTCTTTCCATCTGCATTATCCAAATCACAGATGGCCAACCTATTGCACCCTTGCTCCAAGTGGCACTGGCAACCTCTGTGTGTGGCTTGTAGCAGATTGGGGAGGGGGCAGGGAACAGAAAGCAGAGCAGTGGATCAGGCAGGGGAAGGGGATCAGAATAGCTCTCGGAGATGGCACAGGGCTTAATTTGTGGCATGTTTAACAAAAAGGGTTGGCCCTTGCTGAGTTATAGACTTCATAAACATGAGAATTTCAACAAACATAAGAACTTATGCTGGTTTCATTGGTTCTTCACTGGGTGACTCTTGCTTCTCTAACATTTTTCAGAGCAATCGCCTAACCAAGATTGAGGGTCTGCAGAACCTGGTGAACTTGCGTGAGCTGTATCTTAGCCACAATGGCGTAGAAGTCATTGAGGGACTGGAGAACAATGTGAGATTCTTGTTGTCTTTCATTCAGCTTCTTTCTTTAGGAGACCCATAGAAAGTTGAGCCTCTTGAAAAATCTTGGTTCCTTACCAACCATAATTTAAAAATAGCCTGGAAGGCTGAAACCTCTTTACTTCTGCTGGAGCACTTGTGTGCTAGTTGGAGTCAAGGGTGGACTGTTGGAAAGGGCCAGTTAAATTAATTGCCTTGAAACACCATGTAACAGCGTGGCTACTACCTACCTGGGTGGAAGGGATAGCTAGCTAAATTCTGGGTAAAAAGCAGAATTGTCAGCAATAAGTAGCCCATGAGTCTCTTTCAATAGAGGCATCAAGATGACTGCTGTTGTCTTGGGTCCATGGGGGCAGACCTTTCTTTGTGACTCTCTTAGTCACTTTAATTTCTGTATTTCTGGCTTGGATTGCTGTAGTGGACAAGCCCATAATGTGTGTTTTTGCCCGTTTACCGTCAGGTGGCACTGTGGAACAGGGGAATTGGGGATTTAGTTGATTCCCTGAAAATGCAAGACCAGAAATAAATCTGAAACTTGTGGGCTTCTTAGTGCAAAAAATTCCAGTTTTAAAGCTGGCCACATGAGAGGCTGCTTCGGTCACAATTTCAATAGATTCCCAAACTTTCTATTTGAAACATGCGATTCCTTATCTGAAGATGGGGGGTGTCAAACATATGACCCACAGGTTGGATCTAGCTTGCAGAATTGGGTCATCCAGCCTGCGGCCTTGATGGAAAAATGTCCTGCAGCAGCAGGCAAGCATCTGGGTGAGACTCACGGTGTTGGAGCCGCAGCAGAACCACGGGAAGAAGCCCAGCATTGTGGGTGCTTGGCTGCCACTGTGGGAACATGGTGCGGTCCTGGGCTTCTTCCTGCAATGCTGCTGGGGCTCTTGCCCAGGGGCTTGGCTACCCCCATGAGAAGAGACCATGTTGCTTCTGGGACTCCAGTGCTACAGCTCTCATGGACTTGACTACCAAGCATCTGGGCAAGAGCAGTGGGGCTGGAGTTCTATCAGTCCAGCTACTGTGGGAAGAAGCCCAGCACTGCCACCTGTTTCCATGGCTGCAATCAAGTGCCCATGCTGCTGGGCTTCTTCCTGGGGTCCTGGACTGGCCACAGCAGGCATTAGCTTGATCCAGCATGGAGGGAAAAGGGTCTGTACACCCAGTCTGCCCTGCAAAGCCAGCTTCATGCCATCCATCCTTCTTGTGGTCTGGTCCCACATCATTGTTCTGGTCTATGGGGCCAGGCAAGTTTGATACCCCTGTCTTAAGGTATTACAGGAAATGCTTGATCTTCAGGAGGAATTGGTTCATCTGGAATTATTGACCAAGTAGCAGTTGCCTTCATTTGTTTGACTTGGCTTCTAGGTACTTGAGAAGCTCTCATGTTAAGACTTATCTTCTCTGTTTAAAAAAAGTATCTTCTCGTATTGCATGTATAATCTCTGATATCCAGATGGTTCATAGCCCTAAACAGGGATCGGCAGCCTATGGCCCACAAAGGAATTTTATCTTGGTACAGTGGGTGGAATTGGGGCTACATGGTGGCAAGTCACAGGTGGTGGTTCACCTTTGATCAGGCTCCATTAATTCAGCCCAACACTGCTCGAATGCCCCTAACCCCTGGTCAAGGGCAATCCTGGCCCAATTAGCTGTTGTACAGTATAGGCATTCAAACAGCCCGCAGTGACATATTACTGGCTTCTAATATTTAGTCCTGGGATTCAAACGGGATAGAGGAGGAGGAGAAGAAAATCAATCTAAAGTTTTTATTTGCTTGCTTTAGAATAAACTTACAATGCTGGACATTGCATCCAATAGAATCAAAAAGATCGAAAATATCAGCCATCTAACAGAGCTCCAGGAATTCTGGGTAAGTGCAGGCCTTGTTGAAATTAATATCCATGCACAGATACTCATGTTGAAAGAAATCCCTTTTCTTGACAGGGAGTTTCAGGGAGGGTTTAAAAGACTGGGTTGTACATATCTTAGATTTTAGGTTCACCCCTCTGCAGATCTCAGTGGACTGTTCAAGTCCTCTCTTTACTCTGGTGACAAGGTTTTAAGGCCATCTTCCCCTAACTGCCCAGCTGAAGGGAAGTAATTACATTACCGTACATTAAATTAATTTTACAGTTTTTAGTGGTAGTACACCCATAATTCAGGCCCTTCTCTCTAAGGTAGAGATCCAGCTGGTGCAATCCTGACTGTGATGGTTATGAAATGCAGAGTCTAGCCTTGCCCTAGGGTGTTGCACAATTCCACTTTTCTGTACGTTAATGTGGCTGTGTAACAGGAAAAGTTGGTACAAGGGACTTTAGGGCAGTGGTGAGCCAAAGTCTGTTAAAAGTGCCAAGTCAGTCTGCTCTGTTCCTTGAAAACATTAGCTCTCTTTTGAGGTAGTTCCATTCCTGCAGGCTAGTTTAATAGGGAGCTGACTGTACTTTGTGGTATCCTGGACCATTAAGCCCTTCCTTTCCCCTTTTAGTCTAGTAGGAAGTACACAAAGGTTGAGCAGAGGAGCACACACAAGCCCCTGGATTCTCAGTATTACAGCATCCGTGTTGGAAGCTGTGTCACAGTCTGCACATTTGCCTAATAGCAGCAGGCCTTCCTAGGAAATCTCCAGCTCCCTAATGGAGGTACCCAAGACATCAGAGTTTTGATTAGTGCTTGCTCTAATTTAATCTTCCTTTGGAGCTTTTCACCATTGAAGCCTTTGGACTGGGGGTTGGCTTGCAGGACTGGAAAAATAGTTGGAAATGATATCAAGTAGGAGCCCAGTATCTTGGCTGCTTGTATTGTTCTCTTCCGGTCCTTGAATATGAGCTGGCAGACAGCATCAGTCAGACTTATGCTGCCATCTGGGCTCATTCATGCTAATGTGAGCTGCCTTTTATATATCAAGGAGCTTGGGCGCCCTGCCTAGTGTGACATCTTTAGTCCTGAAAGCATAGCAGTGCAGGTTGGCTTGGTGTGCAGTGTGGCCTGTCATTCCTCACAAGTTTCTGAAATCTTCCCATTGAACTGAAAGGGGAGAGTGGGAACATTCACCAGGCATTTTGCTCCCATAAGAAAGAGCTACTGCTCAAAGGAGGGAAGGAACCTAATTCTGTACGATTCTGACATTGCAAAGAGTCCATTGCTAGAGTAGGGAACAGTGTCTTGGTAAACCTCTGTTCAGACCTCAGTTCCTTTCTCCAGCACGTTCTCCAAAGTACCCTCCCACTTTACCCTTTCTTGAATTCCATTTCAACATGCCTGTATCCTTTGTGATGAAGAGAACAGGCCAGAATTCCCTTCAAAGCACATCAGCCTTGTTCCTACCTCAGTTACAGTTTTCCTGAATGTGGAGTGAAGCCTAATTTAATGAATTCCTGTACCTAAGAGACAGGATCCCAGACCTTGCCAGAGCTGTAAGCTGCAGGCATATTATACATCAATTTGTTAGGTAGAGAAAAGTGGCAGACAGAAGCAGATCCAGGACTGTACAAAAGAGGGTGTGGAAGTAAGAACTGGCATTGTAAGGGTGGCTGCATCCCCAGCCTCTGTCGTCATCTCATCCCTCCCCCCCAGCCTTTGTCACTGGGGTAGGCAGACCATACCATGGGAGCTGCAGGTGGAGACTCTTTAAAAGTCCTCAAAACAAGTAAAAATTCCTTCTCCTTGCTCAGAGGCCTGTCTGTCCCCCGTCCCCCCCCTTCCTCCTGATGCCACTGTCCTGGGGTGGAGGGGAGCTCTAGAGCTGCTGCAGCTAGGTTGCATGGGGTTTGGTCTCAGCAGCAGCAACAGTGGGCAGGTAGCTTCCACCTCCCTGTGCCTGCCCGCAGCTGGTGGGAAACACCCAAGGAGACCAGACAGGGAGAGGGAACCTGCCTGCCCATTGCTGCTACTGTTGTCCCAAGCTGAGCCCAGCCCCTGTACAGCCCAGCAGGAGCAGGACAGGAGCTCCCTTCACCCCTGGGACAGTGAGGACAACAGCAGGAGACAAGGGAGGAGATGGATGTGCCTCTGAGCAAGAAGGGGAAGGGAGGTGGGAAGGAATGCTCATCTTCGGGGAAAGTCTCCAGATGCTAAAAAAAGTCTCCAGAAGCTGCTCCTGCCCTGTGGTCAGAAAGGGATGTATGGCCATGCTGCTGCAGCCCCCTGGATCTGCCCTGTCTTACTGAGATCATTCATACAGTACTAACAACTTGGCAAGGTGGAGAAGAACTGGTCCTATATTAGATGGAGCTGAGAAAAGAACTGTGGTCGCCAGAGTCCCAGTTCTGTGCTGTATCACAAAACCAATCTTTACTGAAACACGGCCCCTCATGTTAGTGCAGTCTTCTTTCCCTGGGCTCCCTGAAAGAAGGCATCTCAAGGAAGCAGACTGTGAGGTTGGAGAAGAAACTGCAGTTTGGGGGGTTGCAGGGAATTCAGTGCAGTTGACTTGCTTACCTGAGATGAAGAGGAGCAGTGCCCTGCAGAAGGCCAGGTCCCATATCTTGAGATTGAGGATGTTGCTGCTATATTAATTTCATCTGAAGTTTCAGGCTCTGCTGCCAGGAGCAAAAGAGAAGTGAAGCCCTCATGTCCACGCTGAGAACAGTGGGGCCACATGGCATGCTCCTCATTTTTAGCTCCCGTACCACCCCTTCCCCCCTGGAATTCTGTTTGGATTCTGACCATGGGTGCAGTGCTGATGCTGTGTGGCATGCTTGCACCCTCACCCCTTTGCCAGCTCAGGGGCAGAACATTGCTTTACTGCAAACAGTTTGCAGTAATCTGCCAGGGCTCCCTGTGCTGTAGAAACCATCATGCTTTCTCACTGGAGTCTGTTTTGGTGAGCAGTATTTGAGAGAGCTGTCACAGATCAGTAAAGTTCTGTTGCAGTGCAGAGGTGTGGGCTTCAAGGCCCTTGCTTCTGGCTCCAATCGTATCTGAGCAGATAATAGATCAGTGGTTCTCAAACTTTTTGGACTCAAGGCACCACGCATTAGACTCAAGGTGACCCTCCATAACTTTTTAATTGAATGGCACCCAGTTAAAAAAAAAAAAAATTGTATATATTGTGGCGCTTACCTCCTTGCAGAGGGCCTGTGCAGCGGGATGGAGAATCATCTATGCAGGGGCAAGCCTGACCTTGTGCTTATCTCCTCACACCTTGCAGCACCCTTCAAAAGATCTGGTGGCACCCCCAGTTGCCCTGGCACCCTTTGTTGAGAATGACTGGCTTAGACAGTGTACAGGTTTGTGCCTCACCTTGTCAGGCAGGAGTACTCTTTTTGAAAATAATAATTTAATGGAGAAAGCCTGAAGCCCAGAGCTTCAGATTTTTTTTTTGATAATGGCTTTTGGGGACAAATTAAAGAATTAAAACCTAGGGATTAGATGTAGGAGGGTGGAGAAAAATCTTGAAGGAAGGGATTCAAGCCTGCAGAAGAACTGAATGCTACATGGAGTGAGATGGACAATCTGTGAACAAGGGCATTCTGCAGAGGCATTTCCATGGATCTTGCCCAGCTTCCCTGTTAGACAAGGTTTGTTTCACCTCTAGAGTACAGTCAGTAGCTAGTATTCCAAAGAGGGTTGTGATGGATGTTGAAGAATAGCTATGTTGTAGAAGAGTCAGCAGCAAGGTTTCCGAAGATCAAATAGTGTCAGGCCTTTTCAGCTGGGTTTCACCAGTCTGCTGTCACAGCCTATCATATCTGTCTCCCAGTTTTAGATAGCGGGTAGTGCCTTGTAGGCAACCTCTTGCTGTGCTCTCACTAATGAGGCTTTGCTGAGAGTGTTCGTGTGTGTGTGTGTGTGTGTGTGTATGTTTGTGTGTGCCCCACAGATGAATGATAATCTCATCGAGAGTTGGAGCGACCTGGACGAGCTGAAGGGAGCCAAGAATTTGGAAACTGTGTATCTGGAGAGAAACCCCCTGCAGAAGGACCCTCAGTACCGACGCAAAATCATGTTGGCCCTCCCTTCCGTCCGGCAGATTGATGCCACGTTTGTCCGGTTCTGAATCTTCCACTATCCTCCTTGCCTGCCTTCCTTGGAGAAATGTCCCAGCTGGGTTTTTTATCCACTTGCCACTCCCCAAGACTTCAGTACACTGACACTTACAGAGCAAATGGCCAATAAAAGCACTGAATACCAGGTCTTGTGTATAATGCACTCTCTTGTTGTTTTGGAAATATTATTACTATTATTAAATCTTAACACGTGACGTTTCCTGGTTGTGCTGGTGTCTGTTATTTCTATTGGACATCTTGTCAGCCAGCTTCTGCTTTCAGGCCAGAGCCTGGAGTTCCTTCAGTCTAAGCTAGCAGCTGACTTTGTATGTCAGAATCAGGTTCTCTCATTAATACCAGAAATGGGTATCTTTGCGTGAGTAATATCTGTTTGTAATGCCAGATTTAATAGTTCAGTTTCAGTCTGCTGTGCCAATATATTTAATGCAGCTTGAATAGGGCGTTCATTCGTTTGGTGGGGTAGATAGTCTGAAAAAGGGCACTGAATTAAGTTAACAGACCATACCTGATGCAGTGTTAAATGCTCTGACCCTTGTCCACATCCAAACTCTTTTAATGACATTTTTAATATCAGCGCTCATCTGCTAGAATATTAAAATTCTATTTTTAAATCTTCAATATAAAATGAGTCTTTTGAAATAAATTGTTGTGTCTGTGAAGTGTCGGCCCTTATGCAACCATGTGATATTATCAGTATTTTTTACATGTTACTATACACAAATGAAAAATGTGACTGAGATCTAACCCAGTGGTTAGGAAACTTGTTACAAGCTAGCGTCTGGCTTAGCATGGCAGGGTGGGGGGACTGTGGGTTGACTTGAAATCTAGAAGGCCTAAATCTAGAGGCTTTATTATTTTTGTTGGTGTGATTTGGTTAGCCATACAAGACAGATGGGCCATTCCTAGCATCTGCTAAAGTTGATGCATTCACAGATCTGACTCATGGGTGGTGTCCTGTTTCAAAATAGGGGGATCTTCAACATTCCCTCATTGAGGTGTTCAGACTGTCTCCCTTACTGTGATATTGAAATCTCAACCTTGTTAAGCAAAGACAGGAAGTAGAGTTTGGAAGGCACAATATTCTACGCTGTATTTTAGTTTCTTTCTGTGCAATTGGAAAGGCACATCGCTATCTTGTGTAGTTGTGATTTTACCATTAAACTTTTCTTCATTTGAGTAACTGTACAGAAAGAAAATGCTTTCCATATTCTGTAGAATCTTGGGTGTACCCATTGCTCCTGACTTAACATTGATATGTAATTCAGTCAGTGCTAAGGCCTTCACAGCACAGTGACCATCAGGAGGTCATCTAGACAACATTGAAGTAATTGGATCAAATGGACCTGTTGCTTCAAACAAAGTTGTGAAACATCCAACAGGAGCAAAGTTGTCGAGTTCCTGGTGCTGTTTTCCAGTCTGCCAGCTAAGTAGAAAGTCTCCTCACCTCGGTTTTGAGGTAGCGGGTGGCACTGTACATAATGTAGAACAGACTAAGACATATACTGATAAAACTCCCATCTCTCTGGGAGCCTTCCACGGCTTTTATCTGGTCCTGAGGAGTAGGTGATGTTTCTTTTTCTCACTGCTTTAATGCAATGTTCCATTTCTAGGGTTCTAATCTATTAGAGAATGGCTGGTAAATCCTACAGGTCCAGACATACAGATCTATCACCCCACAGGTTTTCCTTTCTCTTTTGTCTATAAATACAAGTGCACAGCTCAGTTCTGCTCTGAATCTCATAAAATTTTGTACTGGCTGAGGCATGATTCTTTCCTTAGCAAAACTGAGAAACCTGTTTTAAATCTTGTGCCCAGAACTTCCCTGGGTTGGAAGCGCTAAACCAAGGAATCTAGTCCAGGTGCCATGAGCCTGGATTGTAATCGTGATGATGATTATATGGTCCTAGAGGTAAGGTTTTGTAAATATAAGATGGTTAGGTACCTGCCTTGAAGGGCTTGCAATTTAGTTGATATTATATAATAGGAGGTGCCAGAAAAAACCTAATGGGTGCATGAATAGAGGTATGAGTGTTACCTTGAGGAAGTTCACAATACACACTAATTTTAATATACATATTTTGTATTTGACCACTGTTCTCTTTCCATGTTGCTGAGTAGAAGGACACATGGCTGGATGCAAGAAGACTCAGTACAGAAAAATCCAAGGACCCTTGATCTTATACATTTGCTTGTAAGCTCTTCAGGCAAGGAACCCTCCCTTACCATGCATGCAGTCAGCCCTGATGCAATGGGTCTCTGAACATTGTGCTGTACAAATAGATAGTGTCATCTAGGGGATTTATATTCCTCATTGCCACAGTGTCTGAACATCTCAAAAGCTATCAGGTGTTTACTTTTAGGTCCTCTCCCCATCCTGCAGTGAACAGCAGCATTTGCTTCCTCGTAAATCACCTGTGGTAGCCCTGTAGTTCTAGCATGTGGAAAGCATATCACTCCAGAGTCAAAATCTGCCACGACTTGCTACTGTGCAATACAAGTGAATCCCAGAGGGCTGTTTGGCTATCACTGAGATCTGAGTTGATGCCGACATGTTTTTACTTATCTGGAAACAGGATTTTCTGGTGCTCCGGAGGCTTTTTTTCTTTTCAAACCAGAGCCTGTAAAATAAAAATTGAAAGTAGGAAGACTATGCAGGTGAGTGTGGAGTTATCCAAGTTGGGGTTCAGCAACCTATGGCCCACAGGACAGGTCCAGCCCATACATTGATTTCAACTGGCCCACAAGGCCTAGAGTGCAATGGTAATTTGAAGGTGGGGGGAATTGGTAGCAGTGGGAGTGGTAACCAGGTCAGAAGCGGTGACCCACCTATAGAATGAACTGCGCTAATTTGGCCTGCTGATCCTAAAAAGTTGCCAGCTCCTGATCCAAGTGGTTGAGCCAAGCTGTGGAGTCTACCACAGACTCTGAACTTCTCCCAGTCTCCTATTCAGCAAGGTAAGAACTTGGTGCCAGTTCGAATGTCAGTATTTGCACTCGGAAAACATGAATCATGCCCTGGCTCCCATTAAATATAAAGAAGTGGCTTTGCCATTCCTGCACACCTATATTTATCCTTTTGAATGTCTAATCTGGTAAACTGAAGATAAATCTTGAGTGCCTCGAAGACCTACTGTGAAATTGGTTAGTTACCATCTGTTAATACACTTAAAAATATTTTTACAATAGCTTTCTCTCTTTCTCTCTCTCTCTCCAGTGAGCCCCAGAGGAGCAGTCACAACCTGAGGCAGGTTAGTGTGGATAATTCTAATTTATGCTAATAGATACAAAGCAAGATGGGAACAGCCTGTTCTGCAGTACAGTCCTGTGCCTACACAGGACATGTAAAATAGTCTTGTGTAAACACCTCTTTAACAGTGCTTCTATCTAGCCAGTCCCTGATGCATTTTTTTGAAAGAAGCATTGCTTTTTGAGCTCCCTGTATCCACAGCATGCATAGAAAATACACCAAGAAGATACGCTTTTTTAAAAGCCCTGTTTTATGGACAGAGGGTGATTATTTGTCCATATTTTTCTTTGTGGCCCTAATGTGACAGCAAATGAAAATTATAGTTGTGGTGGGGATTTTTCAGGCACCACCAGCCCGTTAGGACCTGGGTGAAGGCCACTAGTTCATTTTCCAAGGGCCATCAAACAAATCACATATTGACGTTCCAGTAATATCTCCGGTCATAGCCAAGGCCCTGTTGGGCGGGGCACTGAACAAGCACAGAATAGACCGGGGCGGGCAATTATTTTGGGTGGAGGGCCGCTTACTGAGTTTTGGCAAGCCATCAAGGGCTGCATGACAGGCAGCCAAGGGCAGATAAATATTTATTTTCTAATTTTTTTTATGGGTTTCGTGGGCCAGATAGAATGGCCTGGCGGGCCACATTTTGCCCACCCCTGGTTTAGGACAATGGTTCTCAACTTGTGGGAGTTGAGGTATCCCTCCTCTTTAACTTGCATGAATTGAATGGCATCCACTTTCATTAACTAATTCTAATTTATATATTACAGTGCTTACCTCCTTGCAGAGGGACTGGGCAGTGGCACCCTTTGAAAGATTTGGTGGCACTCCAGGGTGCAGTGTCACCCTAGTTGAGAATCACTGGTCTAGGAGACATTGTGGTGAAGGAAAGTTTTATAAGTAGGGATTTGAAGTAGGGTAATGAGGTACTTTTGGGAGCTGGGGGTGATGGGAAGCCTTTTCCACACCTGACAGGCATCTTGTTGCAAAAATGGAGAGAAAGTGTGAAGGTGATTGTCTGGAACTTTAACACTTCTGTTTAACACATTAGCAATGACTAGCTAACATTACCTTGACCTGGATTTGAATCTCAGACCAATGAATGGCTCTGTTCCGTCAACCAAATCACTCAGCTGTCCAGTTCTAATTAGCATGAGGTGGCTTGGTAACAAAAAACACATCTTGCTCTCTCCAGATAAGTGGCAAAAGACATTGGTGGAGCAACCTGGGGAAGCTATAGCATGTATTTTGAGGATAAAGGATTTGAGTGCTGCTAATATGGCATTGTGGGAGTCCTAATTCTCCTCAAGAGAAGCTTGGCATTTGATTTATAGCACTGCAGTGAAGCAAAATCGCAGATAAATACATCATTTGGATAGTGTGCAGCTGTTGCTTTGCTCTGTGAATCTCCCACCTGCCCTGTAGCACCTGCTGTTGTCCTGGATCAGCCCAGGCCAGGCTACCAGTAGTTGTGTGGTGATGCCTATGTGAGAATAAAGGTAAGAGGTCTCTAGTCACCTTCACTTATGACTAGAGTTGAAACACCCCTCTCCTGCAGCTAGAAGCCCCATTATGCCACTCAGATTTGCTTCACTACCTTCCTTTCTTCTTTTCCTTTTTCATGTCCATATGACAAGGCATATAGCAGAATTCTCAGATTCATTGGACTCTGACAGGGCTGCACTGTGAGTGCTTCTATTATAGCCTCAAACTTGTGACCTCTGAGCTGTCAACACTGCACCTTAGTGCCCACACCACCCTGCCCCATGCCTCCCTACCAACTAATATGATTTCTTAGCTAACAAGGGACAGGCTGTCTCTCAGCTTGTCAAGCACAGTACATTCTGCTCACCCAGTACCTTCCATTCAAAGAGGTTCATGGCCAAGTGGAGACAGTTTCCCCTTCTGTTTAGCCCTCAAGGGCAACCCCATGCCTTTCTGCTCCTTCCGACTATATCAGAAAATTGTAAGAGGAGCTAATAAAACATCAAGCAGCTTATAACAGTCTCTTACTATTTCCCCCTCTTTCCTTGCTACAAACCAATTTTTTCCTTTGTCCAATGGTGGTGACAGAAGGAAGCTGGCTTTTTTTTTGGCTTCTATGTAAATTGCCTTATGCTAAAGTAATATTATGTAAATATGGAGAAAAGCTGAAGTTTGTGAGCTCTTATAGTATGAAAACAGATAAGAGGGCATTTCTGACAAGTCATGAAACATTGTTATGACCATTAATGAATAGGATGAATTTCTGTGGTTGCCTGAAGATTATCCCTGCATCAGAAACTGCATCTTAAAATATTATACTGAGCTTGATGGCTGTTTGAAGGAGAACTCCTCAGCGCACTGAGAGTCCAGTCTCTGCGGTGAAGAATATAGTGTTTCTGAGGAAGCATTTCTGAGCACATCCATTTGTCATGTTCTTTGGCCTGCTCTTCAGCAGCAAGTTGGGGTAAACACTAGCCACAGGGGCTCTCCAAAAATAGTATAGATCTCAGGGAATCAGAATATTATGGAGGGTGAGTTGCCTGCCTAAGTCCCGGTCATGGTGTGGGAGGGCTCAAATCTTTCCTTGCCAACAAAACAAACTCTGTAAAGTCAAGGTTTCCATGTTCTCCAAACCTTCCCTCCTTTTCCTGTAGGAGGGAGCAGTCAGGTTCTCTGGGTCCAATTAGGTTAGGAAATATGGATGATGCCTAACTTGGGAACAGGTTAGGACCTGTTATAGCCACCTCCTCTGACTTGCGGGAGATCCATTCAGACCTTTCTCTTGGTTTCAGTTTGTTCATTTCTTGTTATAAATACCGTATGGCATTTCGTGGCTCTGCCATTGTGATCTCACAGAGGAAGGTGTCAGAACTCGCCAATCAGGCAGCAGGAGGAGGTAGGGTTCTGGCTGCTCTGCGTTGAGTACAAGGCTGGGCTTGTGGCTGTGATGCTGGGCTGGAACGCGGAAGAGCTGGGTTTAAGGTCTCTGTTTTGTCAGGCTTACTGTCTGACTAGGGCAAGGCACTGGGGTGCTCTGGGACACAACTGCTGTCTGTAGAATGGGGCTCATTGGGCTTCCCTGCCTCGGGGTACCTGTGAGGATGAGGGTGCTTCATTACTATTTGAAGGGGGGACTGTGTAAGTGAGTAGAGATCACTAGACTAAATCCTCAACACCAGACTCCCTCCCTTCCCTGATCTGTGCTGTCCCAGTGAAAGGGGTGAGGAACTGGGGGAGCCCAGTGCTCCACCAAGTCGCATATAAGCCCTTGCATTTCACTCTTGGCTTCTCTTCCGTGGGAAAGTGGAGTCTCAAGTCACTGGTAACTCCCACGTCTACAAGTGTGAGTCACTCTCAGTGCTCCCAGGCTTGGTGATTAATGATTGCATCCTAGTTGATGTCATGGATCCGCAAAGAACTGATAGAAAACAATTTGGGATGTTATCTGCCCTTACATTTTCTATCCCCTCCCCAAAATAAAACAGTACAACTTTTCCCTTGTATGCAAGCAACTGCCACACTAACCTGCCCTGGACCCAGAGAGCCATGGCCAGCTTGAGGACAGAAAGGCCAACGCTCCTTGATTCCTTGTCTCCATGGTATGGGCTTTTCTTGCTGTGTATTATTAAAAGGTGGATACTCCTAACTGCAGGGATCTGTGAATCCACACCCCCATCTCAAACAAAGGCAGGGCCTGAGAGAGGCAGCAAATCAGAAAGGGCTTGTAAACTTGCTATCTCCCCTGCTTTATTAGGATTTCTTCCTCTCCTGTGTGCAACCTGGCATTTCCCAAGACGGGAAGCAGCTGTAAAAGAAAGTTTGAAGCAAAAAAGGGAGATGGACTGATAGCACTTTCCTGTCTCTAGAAGTTCAGGGGAAGGCAAGAGAGAGAGAGGAGCCTGGGGCAGTAACCTGGGGGGTGACCCATTGGCCACCTGTCTTTTCTACACTTGGAACCAAGCAAAATCACCTCAGCGAGAGCTCTCAGCATGGAGCTAACCCCTGGAGTCTGCAGCATGGATGGGAGGGCATCCCCAGTGCTGTAGCTCCACCAGCATCAGGTACAGTGATGGGCTTCTGGGAAGCACAGAAGTGGCATCTGTTCCCACTGGCCACTTCTTCCTGTGAGGGTTGGGACAGAAACCTTGTTCAGCTGAGTGAGGGGCACCCCCTGCAACAAAAAGTGGACTTGGGAGGACTAATCTGGCTTCTGTCACTGCCTCCTTGTGCAGCCCCACTCCAGAGCAGGACAAATGCTTACAGGGAGTTGTGGGGAGGTTTCTACTGCAGCTTTTGGAACAGGAGCTGACATTTGCTTGGGAAGGGGGTTCGCTGTTAGGCTGCTCTGAGGTAACTTGGTGAACTTTCCTAGAAACATGTTGCTTGACTGATTAAACTGATTCAGCATAGACATGTGTACTCCTTGACTACAGACTCGGCCCTGTTAGAGTACAACAGGCCTTTAATACTGCACTCCTAGCCGCACAGAGCTGCCCAATGCTAAAGAAAATATTGCCTGGAAAGGTTCTTATATTCCACTGGTATTCCCAACTTCTATTCATTGGCAGAATTTTGCACCTTTACTGGCTTCCTTCCTTCCCTACAGAAAAAACCTTCAGTGCAGGTTTGAATACAGCTGTGCTGCAAAGCAGATCGGCTGCTCGCTTGCAACCCTATTCACTTCCCAAGGACTGCAAAACAGAGCGAGGGAGAAATAAATTGGGACTGAGCTTGGTTTCTAGGGTGGAATGTTCCAAGGTGCCTAGGGGGTTTGGACACCACAAGGAAAATGAGTGGAAATTGGCATCCACCTTCCCCATGTGGCTATGCAAACTTCATTTCCAAGCATGTTTCCATTTGTCCAGCTTCTGCTTGCAGTTGAGACTTCTCATTATCTGCAGACCCCAGTCCACTCTTCTCAAGTTCTTCCCCGCTGGTTCTTTACACAATGTGTACATTTCTTTGCTGGCAGGTTAGTTGTGTTTTTGAAGGCTGGATGTCTCAGCTTTCCTCTAGGGCACAGGTAGAAATCTGTAGCCCAAAAGGAATAAAAGGAGAAATCATTTCCCAAACTATACCATTTCCCTGGAACATGTGTTTGGTTTCAGGCTGTACTGGCAGGCACCTCTCACTGTCTGTTTCTCTTTTTCTTAAAGGCACAGTCCATAAATCCATTGAGTGCTAGCAACACCAAGAGGCTGTGACGTGGCAAGAATCAGCTCTGTTCTCAGGTAATGCAAATATGCTTTGGTTTAAGTCCAGAGAGCAAGGGAGAGCCCTCTGAACTAGATGTTGCTGTCACCCAGTATTCTGAATGCAGCCGAACTTCTGTGTGTGTAGGGGCAGAAACCAACTACCATAGTAGAGTGAGTTTGACTTAGGGTGTCACACAGAGTTATGATGAGTGAAATTGCTCCATGATGAGCCCCCTCTTCGCTCATGGTTGGCTTGCTATAATTTGAAGTGCATGGAGCATTACAGTGGCAGTGTACCAACCAGAGAACTTGGATAAAGTTATAAAAGCAATAGCTTTTACTTTCTTTCTGCTTCCCTTTCCTAGATTTGCCCATGTCTACGTGAAGTCAAACACAATTTACATCTCCAACATGGATGGAGTCTGTTGTGTTTAAAAGGGCATTAAGTGACTGGGATTAACTCAGTTAGCTGTAATCTACTTGCATAGTTTAAAATACAGACATCTCTGCCAACACAGTACTAGGTCATGTTTAACATCAGGCTCTTTGCAGTGTTTTCCAATATGGTGCTTTTTCAAAACCTGGACAAAAGCTGAGACTTTCAAAGTGATTTATTTTGGTGTTTCCAACCTGAAATGCCTGAAGGGATCTGATTTCCAGAAAGTGATGAACCCCCTCCCCTTCATAAAACCAGACCTCCTTTAAGGCATCTCACATTGAACACCCTAAATCACTAGTGATTCTGAAAATCTTGGACATGTTTTTCATTAGAGGCACTTAGAGTAGCCTCCCTCTTGTGCTGAGCCTGCAAAGAGCATATTTATTTCTCCTGTAAAATAAAATTTTCTCTACTCTGAACGGGGGAGCTGTCTGTCTGTGTGAGCTACTTGCTTTCAAGGAACTGGACAAGGTGTGGAAAAGCCTTGGCAAATGTAACACATTTCTTCCTCTGCATATGTGGGCACAAAGGAAGGAAGTGGTTGTAGTGGTATTAATTGCATGACATGGATTGTTGCGCTGTTCATCTTTGCAATAGCCTATCTGGCCCCCGTTGCTCTTGACAGAAACTTTTGGTCCATTGAGACGCAACAGGGCCTTATAACAGCACTGATGCTTTCTGGTATGCCTCATGCAATTACCCTGTGGCACATAGCCCTGAGACGAAGGCTTAGAGAATTTCAAGTCCAAGGGACTGTATTGTAGCATAGGGGTTATAGTGACCAGCTGAACTGCTGCTACTCCTATGCCGGTTGAAGATTTCAACAGTTCAGCTGGACTTCAGCTGAGGATTTCTGTGGGGATTGAAGTTAACTAACAGTCCCAGCACTTGTAAAACAGCTGCAATGACTGCTGAATGAACAGAAGTGGGAGCAACAGCCTTGCAAATTCAAAACAACCCAACCAATCTTTTGTAAATCCTGTTAACCTGCAATAGAAGTTAGTACCTACAACAGGATTCAGAGTTCTGGGACTGGGGTGGTTCAGGCAGCTTTGATGGCTTCTGTCCTGTCCATGCTGTGAGTGCTATTGCCCATTTGACTCCTCAGATCCCACATCGAGCAGGAGGATGCCTGAATTATCTTGCTGTAGCTCTTGCATCTCCAAGTGCTTTCTTAGTTGGAGGACTTTGCACACACAGCACAGTTCATTTACTGTGCAATGAAAATAGTGGCACCTTCTTATTGTTTCTGAAACTTCTTGCCATGAAAGACGCACATCATCCTGAGGTTTGGGGTCCCAGTGGTGTATTCTTTTATTGGATAGAAAACTGGCTGGATCACGAGCCTCAGAGGGCATCTGTGCACATGCTCCAGTGTGGTGGGGGGCACTTTACTTAGAGTAGCTCCAAGAGCCACTCTAATTAAAGCGCCAGCAGCACCGCATGTATTCATCGTCCCATGCTTCAAAATGGCAGCTGGGGTACTTGAACTAAGCTTGTTTGAGGAGATTTGGTTAAAGCAACCCCACTGCTATTTTGAAGTGCAGGGGTGCTGAATAGATGTGATGCGGAGGCTGCTGAAGTGCATTAATTAACATGCCCCAGAGTCCAGCAGACTTGATTAATTGAGTCTGCTCCAACACATGCTAATTAGCATGCTTTGAACCAGATGTCCAACACGTGTATAGGTGCCCAGAGGGTAGTAGTCAATGGCTTGATGTCTAATTGTCAGCTAGTGTCAAGTGGAATGCCCCAGGGGTTGATCCTGTGGCACCAAGCTGGGGAAAGTAATGAATACTGGAGAGTAAAGCTAGGATTCAGACACCTCAACAAATTGGAGGATTGGGCCAAAAGAAATCTCATGAGGTTCAATAAGGAAAAGTGCGAAGTCCTGCACTTAGGATGGAGCAATCCCATGCACCAGTACAGGCTGGGGGCTGACTGGCTGGGCAGCAGATCTGCAGAAAAGGACCTGGGGGTTACAGTGGACAGTAAACTGAATATGAGCCAGCAGTGTGCCCTTGTTTCCAAGAAGGCTAATGGCTTACTGGGCTGCATTAGTTGGAGCATTGCCAGCAGATCCAGGGAAGTGATTATTCCCCTCTATTCAAGCCGTGGTGAGGCCACATCCAGAGTACAATGTCCAGTTTTGGGCCCCCCACTACAGAAAGGATGTAGACAATTTGAGAGAGTCCAGCAGAGGGCAACGAAAATGGTTAGGAGACTGGGACACGTGATTTATGAGGAAAGGCTGAGGGAACTGGGCTTATTTAGTCTAGAGAAGAGAAGATTGAGAGGGGATTTAATAGCAGCCTTCAACTACCTGAAGGGGGATGGAATTAGACTGAAAAGAGGATGGAATTGGACTGGTCTCAGTGGTAGCAAATGACAGAACAAGGAGAAATGGGCTCAAGTTGCAGCAAGGGAAGTTTAGGTTAGATACTAGGAAGAATTTGGCTCACTAAGCGGGTAGTGAAGTACTGGAACAGGTTACCCAGAGACGTGGTGGAATTTCTATCCTTGGCTAGGTGAAAGCCTTGGCTGGGATGATCTAGTTGGGGTGATCCTGCTTTGAGCAGGAGGTTGAACTAGAAGTCCTCCTGAGGTCCTTTCCAACCCTAATTTTCTGTGATTCCACAGGCTTTGGCTTCAGTCCTAGGCAGGGTAATGAAAGATCTTGGTTCAGTTCCTATCTTTGCTAGAAAAGCTATGGCACTCTTGGGCAAGTCACAGAGGCTGCTTTCAGATGTAAAACAAAAACCCCAACAAGGGCACTTTAAATTCTGCGCACCCCTGCACCTAGCCCAGCGCATGTCCAGAAGAGGCAGTGCATTAGTTGGACCTGGCTCATGCAACATCTGTATAGATCAAGCATGTTAGTGGGCCTTTTCGGGCACTTTTATCTAATGGCTGATTGCATCAGCTTTAAATAAAAGTGCCAAAAAGCCCCATTGAAGCACCCGATTTATACAGATGCTGCAGAGCCCAGTTCAGCTAACACGCTGCTGCTTCTGGTAAAGCACAGTTTTGTTTTGTTTTTCCATATCTGTCAGCCACCTCAGTGTTAGGGCCATGTGAAATTTTGATAGCTGTTTCGTTTTGGAGGTGTTTCGGGCCATTTTGGTACCCAAAACACCAAATCTGAACCAAAACAGAAGGCTCTGAAACAGCTCCGAAATTAATTGGAAAACTCCAAAACATTTTGGAAACGTTTTGGAGAATTTTGGAGTTTCAGAGCTGGGCTTGCAGGGAAACAAAAACTAAGAAGAGGAAGAAGAAGGACTGTTCTGATATTGACATATAGCTCCCAGTTCAATTCCCCAGCTCTCTGATCGCTTCCCTTAGCTCATTTCCCCAGCTCTTCCCAGGGGGCACAGCCCCCGATCTGCACACACGGTTTCAGCAGGCTGCTGCTGCAGGCTGAGGCCAGCAGCAGACGCTCAGTGCAGCACATGCCAAGCACTGGGAAGATTATACTGCTGCCGCTGGCCCCAACCTGCAGCAGCAGCCTGCTGAAACCCGACATCCAGATCCGGGGGCCCATGCCCCCTGGGAAGAGCTGGGGGAATGATCAGAGAGCTGGAGAATCAAACTGGGGGCTGGGTAATCCCTGCCGCATGACTTGGCTCTGCAGGAAGCAAAGATCTGTGTCAGGCTCTCCTTCCCACCACCACCCATGCCAGATCTCTGCTCCCTGTGGAGCCAGGTCATGTGGCAGGGACCAGTACTGCCCTGCTGTGCGACCTGGCTCCTCGGGGAGCAGAGATCTGTACTGGGGTCTCCTCACTGCTGCTGCCCACCCCACGCAGCCCCACGTCACTGGGGCAGCGCAGGGCGGGCAGCAGCAGCAAGGAGACCCTGGTGTGGATCTCTGCTCCCTGCAGTGCCAAATCATGCGACAGGGACCAGCAGACTTGCTCGCCACTCTGCACTGCTTCCCTGCCCCGTGACCTGGTATGACAGGGATTAGAAAACTGCACGGGGGTCTCCTCGCCTGCACAGAGGGCAGCAACCCTCCCCCTCCCCTGGATGATCCATCTAAAGCCCCATCCTGCTCCCTGCTGGGGAGCCCCAAGCTCCTGGCCTCAAGCCCCACCCAGCTGGCCCAGTATCTCTGTGTTGCAGCTTCCCATTTGGCCAGAGGGCTGGTGTTTTCACCAGTAGTATGAACGGCTTCGCTACATAATACAAAACGTCCTCTCTTCTGAAGCATTTACAGGAGGTGCTAAAAAGCACTAGTAAAGAGTCACATGTGCTATAATCAATAATCAAAAAAAATCTCAGATTTAAGATGAAATGTGGATCCCCTGACAGTGGTTTCAGAGCTAGCATGTATAACAATTCCCAGGCATACATGTTGTATGGTAACAATGAAAAAAACATTTCTTCAACAACAGAACAAGAAACTTTAGTAAAATAAGAAAAACAACGTTATCCTTAAATCATCTCTTTCTCCCTCGCCCTTTCTTCCCCCTAGCTCTCTGCTTAATTACAGAGGCTTCTAGCTACTGCCTTTCCCATTAAAGATTTTTTTTTTTAAATCCCCAATCCCCCCATCCTTATGATACCTGCACACTGTTTCTTGAACTGCTCTGATAATGAAGACTCCAGTTCCTTTGTCCAGTGTCTCAGCCGAAAAGTTTTTGCTGCTGGTGTTGCTACTTTCATAAATGCCTGTTGATGTCCTTCTAAATTATTAAAAATATTAACATCGGAATCAAATAAAGCCAAACTCATCCAGCAGGTCTTGCATATAATGAATAACTGTCAACTGAGCTGGCAGAAATACATTTACAAACAAGGTACCAAAATCACCAGTCTCTTATACTTAAGCTGTGACCTTGGAGCAGTGACACAACATGTTCTTTCCTTTTAGAGCCATATAGGATGCTGCCCTGTGTTTCTTTATTATTTAATGCAAATTTATGGCTGAGCCTTTGACTACTTAGGGAAATGCAACTTTAGTGCAAGTTGCAAGGTTCAGTCCTTCACCTGCCTTTGGATCAACACCAATATTTCCCCAGACAATCTGCATTTAACAATATGTCGTTCCTGCCTGTGCATTACTGAGAAAAGTGCCTGCTGTCTGGCCCTCAAGCCCTGCTCTGTGTGGGGAAATGAGAAACCTTCCTGGATACTGCTAACATAAGCATTGTTCTGCTTTCCAGAACAGCCTCACAAGGCTCTTCCTGTTCATGTCCTAAGAATCACGCTTGCAGAGAGCAAATTTCATCTTGTGCCAGGGGTGTGAAGAGATTCATTGGTGGTTAGGGCTTGTTCTAGGGCTTTTCACAGAGGGCGAGGTTCTATCCTGAATGTCCAAATTATAAACTCCCTCAGAAATGGGGTGACATATTCACATGTTGCCATGTCTTTGCAGAGAGATGTGCCTGTGAATGGGGTTCTGTATTTTTGGCTGAAGGCTGAAGTCAGTGCTGTCCCTTAATTACTATGTTGACACCCCCTCCTCCCCCTTTCTGAGCAATTTGTTTGCCTTAGTTGTAAAAGAGGTGAGTGAGCATTGTGTGAGGGTAGTTGGCATGGGAGGTAACAATTCCGTCTGTTGTCCATTTGGAACTGGCCTTAAGTATAAGCAAAGTGAGCAGTTACATGGGGTTCCCATTTCAGTGAGCTCAAACTTACGAGCAGGAGCTCTCTAGTGACCGGACAGGGAAGGAAAGGGGCAGCTCACCCCCAGACTGCTCCTAGACCTTCATCATCATCAGCACAGGTGATGGCCCAGATCCTGATCATCTCTCCTTCTGGGCCTTGAGGGTGTAAGTCCTTGTTTGCCTGTTCATGTTAGATAGGGGCTTTGGCCTATGAGTGCTGCCTTGGAAACTTGCATCTTGCTGATTTGCCCCTGCATAGCAGAAGGTGCTGGTGGCATGAAGGATTGCCATGCCGCGGAAGAAGATCAAAGATGACCACACCCATCTGATCAGTGAAGACCAGGATGCTGGAGAGACCAGTTATGGGAGCCTGCACCGTGATTTTGTTGAAATCTCAGAGGTAGGCAAACAAGAGCTACCATGCAAGGATCTATCAACTGAAAGGAAAGGGCTGGCCTGTTTTCTCCTCCAGCCCCCTGCCACACAGGGAATCACTAGACATAGGGGCTTCCTGGAGAGTGTGGCCACTGCTCCTCTGAAGTGATAGAGGAAGAGTGACCTTCTCACCCGGTGAGGTGAGGGAGGAGCTCCTGTATCTAAAGGGCAAAAGAAAGAGGGGGAGTTCAGGAAAATCAACTGCCCCAAACAGTGTACAAGCCAGGGCTGGGGCTGAATGCAGGTTGTTCTCTGAGGATCTGGGATTCCCTCCCTATGACTGCGCCTGCACAAGACCCTGACTGCGCAGTCATTACTGCACAGTCATTTAATACTTGTATAACAACATAGTAAATGACTGCACAGTAACCAAAGTTACTGCACAGTCATGCTGAAAAATGGCTTTTATTGTGACGCTGACTGCGGTAGCTCGTGACCACTGCTCAGTAGTGTCACATCACGTTTTCTGCCATGCAGCACTACTGTGCAGTGGTCATGGGCTACTATTCAGTCAGGGTCTCGTTTAGACGCAGACTATGAGTATGATTTAGTTCAGCATGAAGATCGCCTTTGGGGCAGTGGCACATGTTTACAGTAGGAGGACATTCCTGGAAGTCATCCCTATTCAGAGAAGACCTTAGAAAACCAGGTCTCTCTGCAGCATAGATTTAGAGGCTCCCAGGGCTCCTGTTGTCAGAGTTGGGTGTTACTCTCATGTCCTACAGCACGGCTGGCAAGCTTCTAAGTGGTTGGGGGCCACATGCCACAGACACCCCTGTTTATTACCACGCAAGCGCCTTCCCCAACACTGCACCACACAGCTCCAGCCTTACTCTGGGCTCCCAACACCATGCCCCCTGGGGTAGGCACAAAATGCAGAAGCTGGCGCCAGAGTGATAGAGGGAGGAACAGCTAGGCAGGAATCCAGAGGCTGCAACTTAACCCCTCACAGGCCACTTGTTGGACAGCCCTGTCCTAGAGAAACCTGCCCCCTCAGCTCATTCAGTAGCTGTTATTCCCTAAGCCCCATCCGGGGGGGGGTCCCAGCAGTGCCCAGGTGATACAAAAAACTCAGCACAGCTATCAATTCACTCCTGCACCTCTGTGATAAGATCTAAAAACCTCTGTGAATATTACATGGCAGTAACAATTTCACATCACTCCTCAGAAATCTGTAAGTGCTGAGTGATTCTAAATCAATGTTGAACTGCAGCCACAGAGTATCCTGCATGTTACCCTTTTCTTTACAGCTCCAGTGTTCTTGTGCACACATACAGTGTGCAAAATTGAAACTGAAAAATCCCTTTTCTGTAGAGTGATCCCACCTCCCACAGCCCTCTGCCAACCCACCACCATTTAGACAAAGTAACCTCTAGTCTCCAAGGACTGTTCTGAGTCTTCTGGTTGCAAAGGGATGTTGTGAGGAGGTTCACAACTGAGACGAGTAGCCCAGGCTTCTGGCCGTGGCTAACAGGAAAAA
The DNA here is from genome assembly GCF_000455745.1 of Alligator sinensis. Classification (NCBI taxonomy): domain Eukaryota; kingdom Metazoa; phylum Chordata; order Crocodylia; family Alligatoridae; genus Alligator; species Alligator sinensis. The sequence continues at coordinate 657,715 of NW_005842780.1, read as the reverse complement.
GAATGACCATGAGCCCCTTATGGAGTTGTATTGCTAGTGCCATCAAGATGGAGACTAATTGGTTAGAAGGAATGAGAAAGGTGGAAAAGGGCTGGTCAAGGACAGAAGGGAAGGAAACCCAAACATTACTTCCCAGCACTCCCCCTGCTTCCCACCAATGGCTGTGAGCAGCTCAGGTGTTTCTGCTGGGGATATGTATCCAAGCCCTGATGCGTTCTGCTTTTTGATCATGAGCTAATATCTTCTTCCTAGGTGAGCAACTCAAGCCAGGGTGAGCAGGACACAGCAAATGTATTCAGCAATGGACACACCAGGATTGGTGAGGACACAGTTTGCCTACAGGGAGAAATACCGATCAGAGAGAAATACTGGGTTGGAGACTGGGGGGGCCCTGTTCTTTAAAAGGACACTTGCCAGCCAAAGGTGGAGGCCAAACATGTATGTTGAGATGAAGAGTTTAGAATGTGGTCTTCATAGGTGCAGCTGAGGTGAACTGGTCCATGAGTGTAGCAGTTCTGGTTTGGTCACACTTGAGGTCTGCAAGGCCTTACTGGTACCATCTGTCTCGAGAGCTGTTATCCTGGTGGCCTCTATAAGGCAGCACATGTTCCCATAATGATGCACCCCTTCCACAAAGAGATAAGGTGCTGTTATTTTTGCAAGCTCCACTTTGCTATGTTGGAAACAAGTTGGAGTTGGTACTGGCAGTTCCTCTCTGCTTAAGCACCTTTTGCTAGGAAGTTTGATTTGCCCCATCCTGATTCTGACCATAGGGTGTGTCCTGATCAGGCAGTGAGATGGGCATTGCAGAGGTGTGTGGGTGGAGAAGGAGAGGAGCAAGAACAGGGCTGTCCTTGAGAGCACTGCAGGCACAGGGACATTGACCCATCTGGGCAGGGATGTGAAAAATCTCTTCTTGCCCCAGACTTTGTCCTGGTGTGGGAAACAGCTTGCCGGGCACAGGAAGGGCAGGGGGATGAAGGCAGCGACAGTGAGAGCAGGGGAACCTGGTGGAAGACGCATGCCGTCCTCCACAAGTTCTGGCGGAAGAAGTTTCTGAACAAGCTCCAGGCCATTGGGATCCGGATGGAGAAGGTAGGTTTCTGGAGCCCACGCTTTCCCAGCCCCATCCATCTGCCCAGGAGCCTTGCTGTGGGGGAAGGGAGAGAAAGGAAGTGTCAGTCAGTCTGTCCTTTCCTACTCTTCTCAAGGGATAGGGGACCACCCCCAACTAGGAAAGGAAGCTCCTTATCCTGTGTCTGCTCAGTCCTGGCTTCTAACAGAGAGGAAAGGAAGGCAAACAGCCCTGGGCTGCCTGATACAGTGACTGCAAATGCAGCTATCTCTGGGTCGCACAAGCTACAAACCACCCAAAAGACAGGCAGGCTGTGGTGGCAAACCAGTCCTCTCCCCCCTGCTACAGTGGAGACAAATGAACAGTCACCTCTGCATCACTTTCCAGCGTGGGGGTTCTAGTCATGTACAAGCAAGGCCTTGCGCACCATTCAGCCTAGTAGATATGAGTCCTGAGCCCTGGCCATATGTCCAGCCAAGTTGTGCCAGGTCCAGGAGCTGGGGAAACCTGCCCTTCTGTTTTGTCTCCTCACATGATATCTGCAGCACCCAAGCCCCTTCCAGCGAGTAGCCTGGCTGGGATCTGGAGACCAGTTCCCTACTTCCCTAAGCTTGCAGCTGGTCTGGGACTGGCATGGCCCCCAGCATAAGGCAGAGCAGCCTCAGGGCAATGCATTTTGACTCTGGCCCCAGCCTGCCCATATCCAGCACACCAGTTATCCTTGTCCAGAGGTGACTGACAATACTTCTCCAGGTAGCTCTCTAGTCCCTTTCCACCAACAGAGCAGCACCAGGCCACAGAGCCGGTGTTTTACCCTGTTCTAAAATGTTCCCTTCCCCAGTGGAAGTCCAAGGGCTGTGAGCCTCACTGACCCCATCACCGAGCTGTAAGCCCTGCGTGTCAGGGTGTGCAGGAACAATTGCCTGGTGGGCTCAGGTCAATATAACAGCTGTGTGGGTTTTCCCTCTTCCTGCTTGCTCAGGACTTGTCGGCTCATCCTCACCATGGGATGTGCAGCAGGTGGCTAACTTTAGTGTATGTCTGTGCCCCTTCCCTCCTGCCAGCATGTGGCTGAGGATAAGAAGAAAGCTGTGCACTACCTGCTACTGAGTGCCCCGTGGAGCGTGCTGTGTTACTATGCAGAGGATCTCAGTCTCCGGCTCCCCCTACAGGTGAGCATCAGGGTGGGGGCCACTGTTCCCCTGCTCTGCTGTCTCCGGGACCTCACCCTCTGGACATAGGCATCTCTCAAGAGCATCTGTGGGTAGGTGCCGCACTGCTTCACCCCCAGTACTGTGGGCCTGGGTTGGGGGGTCAGCAGAGGGTCTCTGCTGATGGCTGTGTGTCTTGTGCTGGGCTGTTTCTGCCCTGAGCTGCAGCACTGAGATGCAGGGCAATTCCAGAATGGCCCAACCTGAGAAGGGGCCTGCCATATACCTCATCCACACTGGTACCCGGGGCCCTTCTCACTCCACTGTACATGAAGCAGGCTCTTGTGCTCACTGCCACCTCTTGGGTGCACCAGCCTGTGTTTCCTCCCCTGCTGACCCAGTCCCATGCCACTGCTGTCCTTATCCTCCACCTGAGCATTTCCTGTTCTGCCCATCTAGGCCCTGGCCAATCAGTCCTCAAACTGGTCAGCCCGCATGCTGAGGCGGTTGGGTATGCCCAACTTGCTGGCCGAGGAGGTCCCCAACTTACCTCTGGACCACTACACTTGCCAGTTCAAGGTGAACAAGTTGCAATGGTAAGAGAGCTGGGGCTGGGGAAGGTACTTGCTTCTTCCTCCTGGTGATCGTGGTTCCTTTTTCCCAGAATTGACCTAATTGTGTTCCCCCTGCCATTCACCATGGGGAGGGAAGGGATGGAGAATGTGCAGGAGCAGTAGGCACCTCCTGAAGAACTTGCTTCTTCCAGCTGGCCTAGAAAGCCCAGTCACCCCAAAGAGAAGCTTGAGAGCTCACCCATACAGCTTTCTGCCTTCCCCTGCCTAGACTGCCAGTGCCCCAGGGCAGGAGCCATGTCTCCATCCAGCTTCTAGAGTCCAATGGTAGCTGCAGCAGCATGGCAGTAACAGTGATAAGACTGCACTGGAGGAGGAGATGGATGGCCCTATAAGATGAGTGCCTTGGTGGAGGTGATGAGCAGAGCAGGGCTACTCTGAGGGTAATCGATGACTTGGAATGGATGGACTCTGGGCCTGAGTGACATCGAGATATTAACATCAGGAGGTGTCGTGCTCATTGGAACCCTTCAGGCCTGTCCCTTTCCCATCCTCCACCAATGGGCACTTGACATATAGTAGCATATCACATGCCAGAGTGAAGGAGGGAGCCGGAAGCCTGTGGCTTATGTCAGGAGGGGAGAAAAAAGGAGTCAGGATGGATTGCTGTTTGCATGGCACCTTAGGCATTTTGCAGCTTGTCTGGCACATTCCCATCATGGTTTTGCATGCCTGATTTCAGGTTCCTAGGGAATAAGAAACAAGACAGCTTCTTCAGCAGCACGCAGCGGCACCAAATAGTGAGTACCCAGCCATGGGATGGGGCAGGGGAGCCATGCTGAGGGGAAAGGGAGAGGACACGAGGCCTGGGACTGAGATGGGGCCTTCATGACTCCATTCTTTGCCAGCCTGAGAGTTGCCTTTGCATCTGTGAGCACAGACAAGAGGGGGCTGTGCATCCTGGTGGGGACAGAATGCCATCCCCAGTCTCCAAGGGGTAAAGCAGGTCTGGGACCCTGGTTAGGCTTAGGCTTGGGCTGGGTGTCTTCATGGAGGTGCAGGTCAAATTGGGAGGAGTCAGGGTGGCTTGGGAGCAGGTACCTGTGTTTCCTGGAAGCTGACATTCAAGCTGGTGCCAGCTCAGCCTTTGAGCAGGCTGCATGTGCTGACCAACTTGGGGAAGCTTTGATCATAGTTTGAGTTGGTTGGAACTCTTGTGATGAAATGTTCTTTCATCAGAAAATATAGGTTCATTGGAACCCACTGGGAAGAGCCTGGTGCAGCCCCTGGCCTTGGCCCGCAGCGGCAGCCTGCCTCACCCCACATACAGACCTAGGGGCACACACCCTCCTTGCCTTCCCTGGAGGTACATGCAGCAGTGGGAGCCGCCCCTCCCACTCCTTGCATCCCCCGGACAAGCTGTGGCTCTGTCCCATGCCCCACCTCATCCCGGTTGGGCAGCATCTGCCCCTGCTCCAGACCCAACGCCAGCCCCACTCCCTCCCTCACCGCAGGGGCCTTGATTTGCACCCCCCCACCCCACCCCTTCCCCCACAACAGACTTAGCAGCCAGACGCCACTCTCCACACTGCAGGGCTGTATATCGGAATTGAATCGGTCTCTGCCAATATGGCTCCTTAAAAATCAGCCATCGGTATTGGCCCAAAAAATCTCTATCGGTGCACCCCTAGTCTTGGCCCCAGGATGGGATTTCTGGTCAAAATGAGGCAGAGCATGTGAGTCAGCCATTGGCTGGCACACATTCTTGCTCTGTTCAGTTCAGACCATGGCATGGGCCCGAGCCTCCCAGCGCTCCCCAGGCAAGTGCTCCAATCACTGAGTGCTGGGGTGGGGCACTATCCACCACCCACAGTCAAACTGCTCCACTTAACAGGAGCAAGTGTTCACTGAAGCAAGGACTTGAACCAGATTCTCTCACTTTTCAGGGGGTGCCTGCTCCACACCCTCTCTCTGATCTTTTACCAAACCTTTGACCACCAGAAGGTTGTGGTCTTGTTCTTGGACAGATTGGGAAATCTCAGATCTCAGAAAGTTTCCCAAGAGGCAAGAGCTGTTTCCTGCTTGGCTCTTGCAAAGGCCGGGCTTGCAGCCCTGGCTGCTTGTGAGTGAGACAGCCCACAGGCTGATCAGCCCTGACAGCAGCTTAACAGCAGTAGAAATGAGTTTACAAACTACAACTAAAAATCACTTTTCTTAGTCGCTCAGTTTTCAGTGATGGGGGAAGGGGAATGTCACAAAGCCCATCAGCATCTAGTGTGGAATTCGGGACAAAAAAAAGCAGTTTCCACCAGTACCTGCAGATTCAAATCTTATTAACTTGGACTGAATTTTATACTTCCACCAAAATTTCCCCTTTCTCTCTGCAGGAGGGCAGCACTGGTCAAGAGTTCTGAGGCACAGTATGACTGCAGTTCTTGTCACACTCTCTTTGTTTCCCCCAGCTACGTGAGATTCTGGCCACAACCCCTTATGGCAACATTGAGGAGGGGCAAGTTGGGGTGGACCGGCTGCTGAACGAGGGTGTCTTCACTGCTGCCTTCCCCCTGCATGATGTGAGTCCACTCTGGTTCCTGGGTCTCTTGGAAAGGCTGGTCTGCGGTTACAGCACATCACCCAGATCTTGGATGACACCCAGGAAGCTCAGGCTCACACTGCCAGACCAATTTGGTGCAGGAGTGGGCCTACTCTCCAGTCCTTGTGCACAGCCCAGCCAGGCAGTCTGCACAGGCAGCTGCACAGTTTGCAAGGGTCCACGAGGCTAAATGAAAACCACTTCACCATGCAGTCTGGCTCACCTTGTGCTCACTCCCACAGGGCCCCTACAAGGTGCCACCAGAAGGGCTGGATGCCAACACCCTGAATCAGCGGCAGATCCTCTTCCAGTACTGGGCTTGCTGGAGAAATTGGAACAAGTACCAGCCATTGGATCACATCCGCCAGTACTTCGGCGAGAAGATTGCATTCTACTTTGCCTGGCTGGGTGAGGACAGCACTCCCTATGGTGCTCCCCACACCCTGCCTGGGCCCTGGGCTATGCCAGTACAGCAGCCCAGTTACAACTGCCCCATTCCCTGGAGCCTGAAGAACTCACCCCACGTAGCCCAGTTGTGATTTCATGGCCTTCGGGCTTCTCTCAGAAGAGGTATGGGAGGAGAGGGAGTGAGAGAGAGAAGTGAGAGTGGAAACGAGCAGTTTAAGAACCAGAGATGGGAGCACACCCAATGAATACCAAGTAGTTCTGAGAGAGAGGGGCACAAAAATACAACACCATGGTCTCAGTTTGTGCTGGCTGTCACTAATGCTTGGTGTGTGAGGTTAAGGATTTCAGCGAATTCTCCTCAGCCAGAGACATGGTGGCCCCTACAAGAGAGAAACAACCCCAAGCCCTGTATTTGCAGTGAGATTCCAATGTCAAGGAGGTCTTGCTCTCTCTTCCCTTTCTCTTCAGGTTTCTACACTGCCTGGCTTTTGCCTGCAGCAGTTGTGGGCACCCTGGTCTTCATAATGGGCGTTTTCATGATGTTTGGTGATGTACCTTCGTAAGTGCCCACC
>NW_005842780.1:620318-651334 GCF_000455745.1 Alligator sinensis | reverse complement strand
TGCTGACCTTCTCCAACCAGGAGCATTATGTGTAAACTGCTATTCAAGGCCAGAGATCTTGGCTACATCCTCTGTGGCCAGTCCAGGCCCTGTGTGACTCTTGCACACCATCAAGCCAAAGTGCTTTTCACAGACAGCCGTGGCGGGGGTTTAACTAGAGGAAACTGTTTGCACTGAGGGAACAGAGCTATCCTGTGGAAGACTTCAATTCGGGCAGGCTCCAAAGAGCTACTGCTCTGCGCTACCTGGTGGGATTCCCAGCTTTGTTCCCTTGTCCCCGGGGGAACTGCAGAGAGCCTTGTGCTCAGGGCTTTGCCCCCAGGGGTCCCTCTGGAAGGAGCTGCAGTAGTGGGCTCTCACAGAGTCTTTGCCTGTCCTCACAGGGAGGAATGAGGCCCCAGGGCTGGACAAGGAGCCCCGACACCAATGAGTGGAGATGTTGGTGAGGCCTGGGATAGTGACTGTGACCTGGCACTGATTCCTGTCCTGTTCTTGGTCCCTGGCAGGCAAGAGATCTGTGAAAGTGAGGATCAGTTCCAGATGTGCCCACTCTGTAAGAAGTGCCCCTACTGGCTGCTCTCCAGCATCTGCAGCATGTTCATGGTGAGAGCCGGGGCTCAGCTGGGTCCATCTCACTGTGGGGCCAGGTCTAAGGAGTTTCCCACCAAGAGCTTGTGTGCTGGGGGCCCTTGGTCCTGCACCAGGACCATCCCAGCCTGGCTGGGAGCACAGTGGGAGGGGTGAGCTCTGAGCTGTTAGTACAAGCCTTGGGCACTGGTCTGCTCTGCCCTTTGCCACTAGAGGAAGCTTCCCAGCACAGGAATGTGCCCCAGAAAGGAAGCCACCTTCTCCCAGCCACTCCTCCCTGCCACTCTCATGTCCTGCTCCATTACCAGTTCCTCTTGCCCTAATCCTTCTGTGCTCTATTGCATCTGCTCATGGCCCCCTGCTTTGCTGATGCTCCCCTAATTCCCACCTCCAAGCCCCTACTCCACTTTCCCCTCATTTAGTCACTATCCAGTTCCTTCCATCTTTCTTCTGCCTTTGCATAGACTGACATAGCCAACAGCACATGGGTCTCTCTGTGGTGGTTACATTGGTGCCTCCTGCCTGGTTCTGTCTTGCACATGGGGTAGAGCAACAGCACTAAGTCCAGAAAGTGCTCCTGTGGGCATATGTGAGGCACTTAGGGCTGCATAACTGGTTCACAGTGCAATGGGACTGTTGCTTGTCACTGTGCTGAGGTACCCTTCTTTGCCCAGCCAGTCTCCCTGCTGCTCAGAGTGGCTACAAGCTCTTATGCTACAGGGAATTGGGGACTATGAGGCTATCTCTGCTGTACTCACAGCAAACCTGCTTTGGGCAGCCCCTCTGTGGATGTGAATGGTGTAGAGCTGTTGAATCTAATCCTACTGCTCCCTACACAGGGTCTCTTCTCCCACACTGTGGGATGAGTCAGCTTCCCCTCCCTCCAGCCAGTCCCCTCACTCTCATCTGCTCACTCCCCTCCACAGGCTGGCCGGCTTTTCGACCATGGTGGGACCATCTTCTTTAGCATCTTTATGACCCTGTGGGCAGTGACGTTCTTGGAGTACTGGAAGCGGATGAATGCCACTCTGGCACACCGCTGGGATTGCTCCGACTTCGAGGACATTGAGGTACAGGCCCTATGTGACAGCCAAACTGCTGAGGCCTAGTGAAGCAAAGCCATGATGATGCCTTTTCCGTCTGCCCTAGGAGCGGCCGCGCCCTGAGTTTGTTGCCATGGCCCCCATGACGATGAGGAACCCTATCACTGGGGTGGAAGAACCCTATTTCCCTAAGCGGAACCAGATCCATCGCATCCTGGCTGGATCAATGGTCATCATCATGATGGTAAGGGTATGGTGGGTCTTGTACAGAGCACAGTGGCTCGATGTATGCCTGGGCCTTCTTTCTGCTGCCTGGTTTGCTTCTGGCTGCTCCCATAGCTCTGTAACTTCTGCCAGTAGGATGGAGGTTCCCTACAGCCAGGAATGTCCACAGGGGTAATAATGGAGCCAGTTGGGTGAGCTCCTTGCCATGGTTGTGTTTGCAGATTTCAGTGGTGGTTATGTTCCTCATCTCCATCATCCTCTACCGGGCCATCGTCAGCCTCCTGGTCGCCAGTTCTAGGGACTTCCGCTTCGTGGCATCAGTAAGATGGAGAACCACCCTACCCCCCTCCAGCATCACCCATGGGTCTAGTAGACTCACTCAAGTCTCTTGAGCTTTATGCTTCACTGTCTTCTACTCTGCTTGTTTCCTTTAGGCATCACGCATTGCCAGCCTCACGGGCTCAGTAGTGAATCTCATTTTCATCCTCATGCTCTCCAAAATTTACATTGCACTGGCCCATTTCCTGACCAAGTGGGGTAAGTGACAGCATTGACCTACAGGGGAAGTTACACAAATTCTTCAACTATTTTCCCCCACTCGGTCTGATGTCCTGCTCCCTTATGTCTCATGTCCTGGAGCCACAGGCTCCTGCACAGCTTGCTGGCTGTAGGGAAGAAGGGAAGAAAGAGAGACTCTCCACCAGGATGGAAAGGTTCCTTGGGAGAAGCACTGGGTTCCTGGGAGAGAAGTAGTCTGAGGGCTGCTCTGAAGCATCCCTGTGAGAGAGACTAGCTGCCCCTGGGAACCACAGAGCTCTGGGCCCCCACTTGGGCCCAGGCTGGAAAAGCCTGCTGTCCTGACTGAGGCATGAGTGACTACTGGGGGTAAGGGGGTGGGGAGTTGAGCTTTCATCTCCAGCCTGCTGCTTACTCCATAAAACAGAAGCTTCTTGAAAGACATGAGTGGGGAGAAAAGCAGAAAGACCAAGAGGCAGGAGCTGTGAAAGGAGTGGAAGTGCTGAGGGAAAAGGAAGTAGTACCAGAGTAGAGAATGAGTTCAGGTGATTAGGGGAAGGTATTGGGACAGTGGTTATTTAGACAGTGCTATCCTGCCTCCCACAAGCTAGACATTGTGTAGGGCAGAACATAAGTTGTGGCAATCCTACTTCTGGTAGGGTCAGGGTTGTGCGTGTAGGGGAACCTGGAAATGACAGGCTTACTGACTGCTTTTCCTTGTCATGCACTTTATCAGAGTTGCACGTCAATGCAAGTGTCACTAGCTGAGGAACATGCAGGCAGGCAGCTGTCTTGGGCAGGCGGGTGCTAGTACTGTGCCTTGTCCCTTGGCAGCAGGGGAGCTGGCAATGAGCAACTGGCTTTAACAAACTTTTATCCCAGTATGGAAGTGTGCAGATGGCATGGACAGTTTTACCCCCAGTCCTTTCTGGGGGGATTTGCCACTGGATTAGGTGAAGTTCATCCCGCTTCAGGAGTGTGCAGCGAGCAAATGTAATTGCTGGTTACCCTGGTTTTAAGTGTTTTGTCTGCCCACATCCATCATTAGTGAACGGCAGGGAAACACTCCTGCCCTATTTGAGTGTTGCCCCAGCAGTGTGGGTGCCTGACAGCTGCTCTGTGTGTGTTTGCCTTGTCACAGAGATGCACCGGACCCAGTCCAAGTTCGAAGATGCTTTCACCTTCAAAGTTTTCATCTTCCAGTTTGTCAATTTCTACTCCTCTCCCATATACATTGCCTTCTTCAAGGGCAGGTGAGGTGTCTCTGGGGGAGGGAAGCTCCATCCATGCAGCAGGGACCTCCCCCAGCTCCTGCTTCAGGGGACTCTGAAGTTCCTCCCTGTGGCACTTGCCTTTGGTGACTTGTCTCTGAAGCTTGACTCAAAGGGAGTGACAGACAACCTAAAGCACTGCTGCCACCCAGAGGCACTGTGCAGCATTGAGGGTTCCCATAGAAGCCTTGGAGCTGTAAGAAAAACTAGGAGTCAGGCTTCTATGCTCAGTGGATCACTATGCAGCCCTGTGTCCTTCCCAGTCTTCAGGGAGCATGTCAGAGAGTGGGCTGACCACATAGCCTTCATTTAGGTTGTGGAATCTCATATCCAGGAAGGCTGTCTCTCAAGCAATGTAACAAGCACATAGAAATGCTCATGCCCTTACTGGAGCCCCACACCTCAAACAGGCTTCTGTTGGGGACAGCCATGGTCCCCACTACATCAATGTGCATCATGCCTGGAATGTGGCAGCTGCTGCAGGAAGTCAAGCTGACCATGTGGGTGCCCAGTCAGAGGTAGCTATTGGGCAGTGCTTTGGGTAGATGGCAGGAGCACCAAGAGGTGCCAACTGAGAGCAGGGTCCTGTCATATGATGTGTTGCACCCAGACTGAGGAAGGAGCACGCAGCCTACAGAGCCAAGACAGGCACAGGCTGAGGGGAAACAGATATGCGAAAGTGAAGTGATTCACCCACTATGCCAGCAGCAGAGATGGGGTGGAGGTAGCACATGACTCTCCTGAGCCCCAGCCAGTGGGAAGAAAAGGGTACACAACAGGCTAACTGAAACCCCCCTTGGAGGTGACGAGCACTGAAGTGCCATCAGTGCCAACCTGGGTACCCTCTGGAGGCCGCCTGTTAAGAGAGCTGGGCAGGGAGGCACCATTCTTCTGCTCTGTTAGGTAGAAGGGGTGCAAGTTATGGAGAAATACTGTACATACTGACTTCTCCATGGCCGGTATCCTGATGTGTGGGACTGGCCTCCATTCCCGTGTAGCAGCAGGACTGGCCTCAGGCACCAGAGCAACAGGTGCCAGCAGTGGCAGAGGCAGGAGAACGTGAGGGATCCCTGGCCTGGTTCTGCTCAGCCCAAGGCTGAGGGATGGGCCAGGGCCCCAGGGTCTGGAACAGCCAGGGAGGCAGTCCAGCTGGCTGGGGCAAGTGGAAACGGGGGTTAGGCCTGGCTTTACCACTCTTTTTCCATCCCCATTCTTCCAGGTTTGTCGGCTACCCGGGGCACTATGGGACTTTGTTCAGTGTCCGCAACGAGGAGGTATTGCTTGTTCAAGGCTCTGGGGAGGAGGGGCAGCACAGGAAGGGTGGAATATGCACCCTGCTGTGGTGCCAGGAACCCCCTTGCCCAACTTCCCCCGCCTCTCTACATACAGCTCTATGGCAGAATCAGGCCTCTCTGATCCCTGCACTGATCCATGGCCTTCCAAGAGCCAGGAAGGGAGGCTTTGGTGGGTCTCGTACCAGGGCAGGGCTCCTGCCTGGCACCCCAGCAAAGGGTACACATGTGCTCTGTAGGTACCCTCTTCCTTCTGCACGTTCTGGCAGCCGCACACATGAAGCCCACTCTATTGGAGAGTCTGAACCTGGGGCCCTTCCCACCACCCGCAGGGGGCAGTGCTTGGGGTCCTTCTGTACTTGCCCTAACAGCAGCCGAAGTGAGGTGCTGTGGTGGCAGCCAGGCTCAGCCCCTCACCTGAGTGACTGCTACCCACCAGACGCAGCCTGTCTACCCAGAGGGAAGCAGCAATATCTGAGGCCCCTCAGCTACAGGCAGGTCCACTTGGCCATGGTCCCTGCAGCACCTATGACCAGTCCGAGTGCTGAGATCAGCTTCTCAGGGCTTCCTGCTACCTCGTCTCCATGCTTATCTGAGTGAACATCCCTGACATTAAATATAACCTCTGTACAGGAGGCTTGTACTAGGGGGTCTGTCCAGCCATGACTCCATGCACGTCAGAAGTGCTTTTCCCAGGGGAGGGGCAAGTTCAGGTCAGGATGAAGCCAGCCCAACCCCCTGCTGACATCATTCCCGAGCTGTGGGGAGCCCAGCTTCCAGCCCCCACTCTGGTGCCAACCAGTCCTTGTCTTCTCATGCAGTGTGGCCCTGGTGGCTGTCTCATTGAACTTGCCCAGGAGCTGCTGGTCATTATGGTAGGAAAGCAGATGATCAACAACATGCAAGAAATCGTCCTCCCGTGAGTACCGAGCACAGCCAGGAGCAAGGCCAAGGCACCAGGGGAAGGAGGAGGGGGCAGAAGCTGGGACCCAGAGGTAGGGGAACAATGGACCATTGCACTGAAGGGAGGTGCTGCCAGACAACCCCAAGCTTTGCCCCAGGTGCCATGCTGGGGTAGCAGGGACACGCACTCTAGTGGGACACCTCAGTGCTGAGGCATCAGGATACAGTGCAGCATGGTGAGGGGCTTGATCTGGGCAAAGTCCTACATATTCCCCACATGAGTCCCATTGGCAAGTGGGGGGCGGGATCTTCTGCCCCATATAGGCCAACTCCTCAGGCTGCCAACTGAGGGTAGTGTCCTTCCAGCTGTGGCACAAAGACCCTGGCAAGGGCTTGCTTTGCCCAGCTGTGATCTGAAAGTGCCACTGAGACTCATTCAGCTGAAGGCCTGGGCCCAGCACTGCCCCTAGGACAAGACAGGCAGCTTCCAGCCATGTCTGCAGAGGCCATACCCTGCCCGTGACTGCTCCTCCTCTTCTGCTCCCCCCACCCCCAGGAAGCTGAAAGGCTGGTGGCAAAAGTACAATCTTCGCTCCAAGACGACCAGCAACGAAGCCTCCTCAGCCCCAGTGCCACCAGTGCCCTGGCAGAGCAACTGTGAGCTGTTGGTGCCTGAGGGGCTCTTCGATGAATACCTGGAAATGGGTAGGGAGTACAGGCAGGGGAGGGACTTGCCCAGTGGGGCCATGGATCTCTGAACCAGAAGTTCCTTGTAGGTGGGGGGGAGGGGAGGAAGAGTGCAGTTGGCCACACAACTGCACAGCGCCCTTCCTGGCCCTTGTGCTGGGCACTTATTGGAGGCGCCATCATCTGTGTCCTGAGGATGCCTCCCAGCTCTCCCACATTCAGCTCCACAGCCCCAGTCATGCCACCTATGACATGCTCTGCCCAAGGGGTAATGAGGCAGAGATTTCTGGGACAGTTGAAGGTGGAGACAGCTCCACCCTTGCTAGGGAACCCTGGACAGATTTCTTCTTCCCTAGCAAAAGCTGAGCTCTTGCAGTACGTTCCCCACCTCTGCTCCTGTGCAGCCCTTGCAGCTGGTTTCAGACTCAGAAATATTCCACAGGAAACCTCCATCCCAGGCTTGGTTTCACCCTGGCCTCCAGCCCAGTCTGCTCCATGTTCCAGCTTCCTCTGCCACAGGCTCCTCTCACCTCCCTTCTCACAGGTGCCCCAAGGAGCCAGCTGCAGCAGTGAGTCAGCACCAGCTGGCTTATCCCAGGGGTAGCAAGCAGCATAGGCTTCAATCAGGCCAGCGTGCCTCTAGGCAGGAACAAGGAGCAAATATACTCTCAGAGACCTTTTGATCAGAATGCATTTCCCAGGGACTTCCAGGTCTGCCCTTTAAACACCAAGAGAGGGTGAGGAGGGAAGGGGGAAGCAAAGCACCCTTGGTAGCAGTAAGTTAGAGGAGATGCCATGAGCATTGCTGTAGACAATCAACCCCCTTCCCCACTCTCTTTCCCCTGCCCCACGCCCTGATGGTCTTTTCCACCCACACTCCATAGTCCTGCAGTTTGGGTTTGTCACCATCTTCGTGGCTGCCTTCCCCCTGGCACCCCTCTTTGCCTTGCTCAACAACTGGGCGGAGATCCGCGTAGATGCACAGAAGTTTGTCTGCGAGTACCAGCGCCCCGTGGCTGAGCGGGCCCAGGGCATTGGCATCTGGTTTTATATCCTGGAGGTCATCACCAACCTGGCAGTCATCAGCAATGTGAGTGGTGCTAGCAGGAGCCCTGGGGGGAGGGAAAGAAACTGGCCATCAGAGGGAGCTGCTCAGAGTTGGGGTGACATTCAGCTGATGCACTCAGGTAGGCTTTGGGGTCTGGTCTTCCTTTGGAAGCTGCAGGTGGATCCTCAGTGTTCCTTGATCTTTGTTAGTGGATTAAATTAAAAAAGCGATGGTGAAATCACACCCCAGGTGGTGTCAGGCTGTAGATGCAGTATTGCCTGTGACAAGTCATATGCAAACTGCTGCTGTACCTGATGGACCCATGAGCTGTGGTCCTGCTTCAGTTCCCTGCCTCTACCCTAGAGAAGAGTGGAAGAACCATCCTTCCCTTTCTCCCAGCTCAAGGATCCATGTTACCACCCCGGGCCTCTTGTTGAGGTGATCACAACTGGAGCTGTAGAAGAGCAAGGCTGTTGAGCAAACAGTGAGATGAGAAGTCCTAGAGGAGGTGCCTGCCTCTGAAGAACGAATGGTTCCAGCTGTGGGTGGTGGGAGGTGTCAGCCTGAAGGGTTTGCAGTCCTCACTGCAAGGATCCATTGTTGGTAGCCAAGGGCAGGTGTGCAGACTGCAGGAGTAATGTTGAGGCACAGGGAAACCTGCCTGGAGTTTGTGCCATGTGTACTCATCCCAAATGAGAGGAGGTTCAGCCACATAGTCTCTACAAGAGCTACATGCAAGCACCTTATAGCCATGCAAGGCTCCAGAGCAACAGCATATGGGCAGAGGCTCCACAATATGAAGCTGCCCCTTGGCCTCAGAACCGCACATGATCATGTTTCCCTCATCTTTTCAGGCCTTCCTGATCGCCTTCACCTCAGACTTCCTGCCCCGGCTCTATTATCAGTACACCCATGCCAGCAACCTCCGTGGCTATGTTAACTTCACCCTGGCATATGCCCCGGACACCTTTGTCTCCCAGTACAACATCACGTGCAGGTAAAATGCATCTGCCAGGGTTCTCAGTAGAGCCACCTCTGCCAAGGGAGGCACCATCTCCTGCTTGTTTGTGCACATTTGGATTTTCTCTCCAAGATGGCTACTGCCTTCTCCCTCTATGCTCCTTCATGCTTGGTTGTTGGGGGAGCAAAAGGTGGGCTTGGGAATGATGTTGCCTGTGTCTAGGGGACCCAGTTCCCATAGGGGTATTGGAGCATATGAAGACATTAAAATATTTCTGGTGGATTACTGCAAATGCTGCCCCTACCATCTATGCTGAGAGGAACCCCAGAAATTCAGTTCATTGGGACAAAACGATGTATCCCATCTGTGTCCTCATAAGAATATAAGAACTGCCATTGATTGGGTTAGAACATAGGAAACTAGGCAAGATGAGCCTGTCTCAGTGGCAGAGAGTGGATAGTGAAAGGGAGAGTGAATAGGATATGACCAAGGGTTTTTTCCCCCTTGTTCCTTTCCCACTTGGAGCCTCCAGAATTGAAGGTCTAGGAAGTTCTCATTCAGAGGCTGTAGCCCTAACTTCTGTGCTCAGTAACCATTGATGCCCCTTTCCTCCAAGAATGCGTCCAACCTCTTTTTGAATCTGGCTAAACCATCCAGGTCTTGGGGATTGGCAATGTGTTCCTAGAGAGCCATTCATAATATAGCTGATGGAACTGGTGCCAGCCCTGGAGAGGCACATATATACATGTAGAGGGGCATGGACTAGTGAAGAAAAGATACCAAGATACTTTGTTAACTAATCCTGATGCACGGTCAGATATGCAAACTAATTTGCCTCTTGTGACTGAGTCAAAATGCCAGTGGAGGCAGTTGAAATTCTAATCTACAGGTGAAGGTAGGTATTGGGCTTCTCTTTCCCAGCTGTGACTGGATGCTATCTTCCCAGGTACCGGGCTTTTAGAGAAGTGACCGGCCAGTACTCACTCATCCACTGGAACCTACTAGCCATCCGCCTGGGCTTTATCATAGTGTTTGAGGTATGCCCCCCTCTTTGTCAGTCTGATCCTCTTTCCTGTTCTCCATTCCTTTGCTCAGATTCTCCAGGACATTTGATGTCCTTCGCTGCCTTGTTCCTACTGTGGGTAGACACTGCCTGGTTCCCACTGTGGGTAGATGTTGCCCCCCCTGCCCCACTTGGATACTCCACTTTTTTCAAGTCTCTCCCCTGCTCCTGGGCTCTGCAAGGTTCCTAGGGCAATTCCATGCTCCTCACTCCTCTGGTCTCGTGTTCCCCACACCCAAACACAGTCAGCTGTGTTACCAGCCACACCCCGTTCTTTTCCAGCATGTGGTCTTCTTTATCACTCGGTTGATAGAGCTGATGGTCCCTGACCTCCCAGAGTCGGTGGAGATCAAGGTGAAGCGTGAACGTTATCTGGCCAAGCAGGCGCTGGCTGAGAACCAGGTAAACATCAGGGTAGGGCTGGCCTTTGCTCTGCAGGTTTCCTTCAGGTCGGGATGGGGATGCTAGGAGGAGCACTAAGCCTTACATGACAGCTCACACTCTCTTGGTTTTCAAGAGCTTGTGGGAGATGCATGTGCAGATAGCCTTTCCCATTTGTTCATTCATTAGTCCCTTCTCTTCCCACCCATGTCAGACCTGCTGTAACCCAACACCCAGGCTTGTTCCACTGCCTATCTTGGCTCTGCCCTGTACCCTAAGCCTGGAAACTCCAGCCTCCTCCTGCATGATTAGTTCCAGCATTGCAGACTGGGTGGGTACAGCCACAGCCCCTGCTTGTGGTGCCAAATGCCTGCAAGTGCACAGCTGTACATCAGTGCAGCCCCTGCCAGTGCTCCATGACCACACTGGCATTGAGTATGCCCAGAGTCCCTGCTTCTACCTTCAAACCCTGCTGCTGTTTGCTCCTGCCCTACCCCCAAAATTCAGCAGTAGGGGAAAGGAGAGGACAAGTGGCTCTATGAAAGCAGCAGCTGAGTATTGGTACTGTTGTCACTTGTCCCCTCCTTTCCCTTGCTGCTGAGGGAGGGATAGTGGTGGGGTAGTAGGGCACAAATAGCAACAAATTCCAGAGCTGTTTGAAAGTGAGGACTCTAGGTAGAGCCCCTGCCAACCAGTGGGGAACCTCAGAAAGCTCCCCTACACTTGCAGAGCTTGGAGAGCTCACTATACCTAGGGCACACAGCTGAAGTGGGAATATGACTGCGTTGCCACACGCTTCCAGGTCCACCCCTGGTATCATACACCCCTGACAGTGCTTGCAATGTCTTTGTCTGCTTTGGGGCTCAGAAGTTCTGCTATGTAAACCAACCTACTCAAGGTGCAATTACTGACTGATGCCTTCCCTGGGGTAGGTCCTCCTTGAGGCAAAAGGAGGCCTATCCAAAGCCAGAACAAGAGCAGCAGCAAACAAGGACTGGGAGGCAGCATAACCATGGGAAGGCAGGGAGACTGCCATTTCCACAACATCACCCACTCAAGAGGACCAGCTGCTGTAGCAGCCTTGTTGAAACAGAGAACAAGGCCCCCACAAATGACAGCCATTCCTCATCAGCTGCAAAGGGAAGAGTCATTCAGCTCTGGAGCATGAAGATGTGGTAGCACCCAAAGTTTTGGAAAGATGAACTCAGCTGGTCTCCCAGCTTGACCTAGATGTTCGTTGAAGTTCTTTGCAGACAGCAGAGGAGTGAGAACCTATATAAGTGAGACTTCAGAGCAAATTAAAGGCAATTGCATGGAAACAGTGCCATCATTCACTGTTTAATTTGTGCAGTCACAAAAGTACAGCACTTGGTTCTTATGGCCAAGGGCTTCCCTCTGCATAGAGCTATGGTCAGAGTGGAGTAAGCAACTTCCCAAGAGAGAAGCATAGCAATAATGCACTGCTCCCATTCCAGTTTCTACATCAGGTTATTTAGAAAGAACTGTATCACTTCAATGTCAGTCTGCCTTCCAAGGTAACTCATTTTTAGAGAGGAGTCTTGTCAAGGAGGCTGTTGCATTACACTTAAGGCAGCTAATTGACCTTTACTAGGGGAAGCCTAACAGCAGCTGATTAAGGGAGAAGTTGCCCCAGCAGATTATGGAGAGGGTGGAGTTGGGGTGCTTGTCCCTCAAGCAGCAGCAGCCAGGAACATAGGAAAAACCAGGAAGGAAATGCATGCAGTTGCATTGAGGGGAGCCCCCACCACTCAGCTGAAGTGGGGAATAGCAGTGCTCATCCTAAATGAGTCTGACAAGATGCTGAGGTTGCCTCACTGAGCCTGGTACCACACAGTGTTCTGCAGCTGGCTGCAATGATCCGTTACTCACTAGAACATGGTGGTGGTGACTGCAGTTGTCCGAGGGCAAGTGCTCCGTGTTGTGCACACTGTTGCTCTTGGATTATGCCCGACTGCAGAACCTTCCTGCACTTCATGGTAGAGTCCTAAGCTTAAAACCAGAGGCCTGTTAGTGGCCAGTATGTGTCTGCTGGCTCCTACAGGGCTTCGACTCAGGCACTCAGTCACTGCAGCCACCCAGAAGAAACATTCCAGACACTCCAAGCTGTTTGAGGTTTTATTTTAGAATTTATAAAATTCCAGTGTCATCCATACTCATGAGCCTTTGTACATGTTTGCATATAGTCTCCAAATTCCAAAGTTAAGGCCAAGGGATCATTGCCATGGAAACATACAATATGGAAGACGAGGAAATGGAACACATGCCAGTCTGCTGCAGAATGAGGGGCAGTGGGAGACAGTATTAGGTACAATCACATTGTGACTTTCTTTAGAGGGGAGGGCTGGGACATAGGGGCACACAGTGCCCTGAATGCAACTCAAGCCTAGCTGTGCAAGTGGTGCATATTGGTTGGGGGAGATGAGAGGCTTGGCGACACCAGGACAGACCTAAGCCATGTGTGGGGGGGCAGGAGGTTCACCCCTGTTCAGAAGACTGATGTAAAGGAGGGAAGGGGGGTACTGCCTTAGTCCCATTACCCACCCCTTTAACCATCCACTGGGAAGGGTACAGGGTAAGTCACCCTTGCCTCTGCTCAGAGAGATGGCACAAGGCCTGTTGCACCAGTCACACACCTCAAGCTGCCCATGAGCACTAGGACAGTGTGGTTTGAGGCTCTTCCAGGAAGAGAAGTGCTAGCACTCAGAGTCTCACACCTGACCAAGAAGTGGGGGCAGCAATCCAGAGCTGGGGCCAGGCTCCACAAGCAGCACTAAGGGAGAGAGATTGGGGCTTTGCTTGTTAGAGCTGGAGTTGCTAGACAGAGGAATGGCTCAGACTAGAGCCTCTGTGGGAGCAAGGTAGGAAAGGAGGAGAAGTAACTCAGACCCCACTCCTCTGCAACCCTCCACAAAGACAAGGTTTTCCTCGTGCTGCCTTAGACTCAGGCCCCTTAAAAAACAAAAAAACCCCCACCAAATAATAATTATTAAATATAAATCAAGCAATGGGCGTGCCCAGGGTCACCAGCTTTGTGTGTCAAGCTGCTGGGGTGCAGAGCTCGATATCATCCTCTTCATGTGGACAATGGGAAGGAGAAAACATCCACTCCCTTCACCTCCATGGGTCAGAGCAGCTGCTGGCACCTGCCTCTCTTCCCCCTCCTTCCAAACCAGGCCTGTTTGTAGCTCAGGGCATGCTCTAGAGCAAGTGGCAAGGCAGTGTGCCTTACCAGAGCTCTGCTCCTATGACTTCATCCCCAGGGAGCTCCAACTGTTGCAGACTGACTGCTCCTGGGATCTCTACTGCCAAGTGCAAGGTGGGACAGGCAGGAGGGAGGGGAGAAAGGAAAAAAAAAAAAAAAAAATCAGCTCTGGCCACCATAATGCAATTCAGCACTGCTGACTACTTGAAGCAAGAGAACACCACCAAGCTGGCTTCTGAGGTAGAAAGAAGGCAACAATAACAGACCTCCCTCCTCCTCCTCCTGTCTTATTGCCATCATACTGGCAGTCCTCAGCAGGGTTAAGGATTGTGCGGCACTCCCCACATAGCATCTCCTGGGCCATGTTGGCTGACCCGAGTGCTGTCACACTAGTAATACTGTCACTGTCTGGCTCTCCTGCCTCACCATATTGCTGCTGGGAAGAATGAACACTGGAGCAGGGGAACACCGGGAACTAGGAGGGGTTTTTTACTCACACATTGGAAGACTTGTCAAGTGTGCAAGCAAGAATCTGTGCTCAATGCTGCATGTGAGTACAGTCATTAGCGTGTTCACACGAGCAGGGTATCCCTGTCTGGTCCCTTCCATTCTAGTTACCTCTACAGGCTACTGTACTTTTTGTTCCTTTAAGAGAAGCCTGATCTTCACTCCACTACTTTAGCACTCCCCACATTGACTATCAGCATTCAATGAATTTTTTGGCAGTTTAAAGGAAAAAAGTTGATTGCACTCTACAAAGAGAAGGTAAGGCTGGGGATAAAACACAAAGGAAAGAGGGCAAACGTTTTGGCTTTAGAAAGTCAAGGAAATTTATTTCCTGAGGTCATGAGACAGGAAGTAGATTCCTAGCCACAGTAAAGGAGGTCTCCCAATGAAGGCTAGAATGCCTTAGTAAGACATGCTCAAGAGGTCAGGTTTCTGTCAGCACTCAAGCTGCTGCAAATCTCTGAATCAATTGTGAAGTTTCGAGCAAAACAAAAGAACACATTTAGTGTTTGCATCAGTGGAACCATTGGTTCCAAGGGGCAGGGGGATCCGTCATCAAGAGA
Organism: Alligator sinensis; assembly: GCF_000455745.1. Taxonomy (NCBI): domain Eukaryota; kingdom Metazoa; phylum Chordata; order Crocodylia; family Alligatoridae; genus Alligator; species Alligator sinensis. Next base: position 637,063 of record NW_005842780.1, on the reverse strand, counting down.
TTATAGAGTAGGTCCCAACCTCTGTGACAGAACAGGGTCTAGCATGCCAGCCACCATTAGGAGACCTCTCAGGGCAATTGATTTATACTCCAGCCGCTGCATCAGAATTCAGACAGGAAGTATTTTGTGGCAGATTAGTGTCAGGTCAGCAGGCTGGAGGAGATGTTTCTGCTTCCAGGTCATTATCGTTTGGGTCCCCAGGGAAGAGTCTTGGGGGCCACTTGAGCCCCAAAACTGGGGAAATCTTCAGAACTGCTCATGTCAGGGGCCTAGAGCAAAAAAACAGAACGAACATAGATTAAAAGGTAATCAATCTGTAGTTTTATATAGCAGCCAAGCACAGCACCCACACAACAGCACTGCATGCATCAACCAACAGAACGGGTGGTGCCAGGGCACATGGGGAAGGGAACAGAGGGACAGTCGTGCTCTGGAAAGGGTAGAAAAGACGAGAGAGCCCAGAAAGGGTTTATTTTGGATCGATGAGCCAGCAGGCTTGTTAAAGAAAGGCTACAAGAGCACCCACAACCTGGCAGGCTTTGATCAGTTACTAACAGCCTGGAGAGCAGGTTCTGCAGGGAGCTGGGCCAAGTGGCAGCTCCCACCTGGTGGGACAGACTGCCTTGCCAAGGAAGTGCTCAAGCTGTGCTGTCTCCATTGACAGTTCTACAGAGCCTTTCTGTTAAGTCACTGATGCTTCTGTGCCCCCCCTGCTGGTGCACACAGATTAGGTCAGAAGCTTTTGCTGGCCCTCATGTCGCATGCCCTTGGATATCTTTGGAGTCGACAGAGGCCTTGCCAAGTCTACATAACTGGCAAAGAGCTGGCCAAGGGAAACGTCTTGGGAGCCCCAGCTCAACCCTGTCCAATGACCAGGCTCTTTGCAGAAAAACCATGGCTGATAAGCCAAGGGGTCATGAAGGAGAGCGTCAGGCTTAATGCTCACTAAAAAGCACCAGGATGATCCCTGGTGTTCCCTGCCAAGGAGACGGGACAGGACTACAAGAGGCCGAAATATCTGGGAGCCAGCCTCCTGCTTCCTTCTCACAGGCAGGGAGGAGTGGACGAGTGACACAAGCAAGGCAGGTCCAGGAGGGAAAGGCTCAGGAAGTCAAGAGGAAGGAGAGCCCGTTTTAATGGGCTGTTCCTACTTTGAGCAACCAGTGGCTCGTTCTGCCTGCCTCCCCCAGCAGGCACAATCTGCAGCCAGACGGCCCCCACAAGGGTGTCAGCATCAGCACTCACCTTCTCCGTGTTGACAGTTGCCCATGGGGCATCTCTCACCACAAATCCCTTGGATGGGGCCTTGGATTCCTCATGGGCAGAGGCCTTCATGTACACCTGCATTGCCTCATTGTCCACCACGTCAGCCAGCTGCAGGCACAGGACACAGCCCTGTTAAGCACAACCCTGCCATGTGCCCAGATCTAGCTCTCACTACACAAGTTAGCATTAGAAGCCAAAGCTCAGTAGGAGGCTCCACATTATCCTTGCTGCTTGTGATGACAGTGTTTCCCCAATCACAACAATGCAGTCTCCTTTCCATGCCCCTACCCCTAGTTCTACTGCTGCTGGCATGCCACACACCCATCCAAAAGGCCTCTGCCAGACTTCAGTAGTTTACCTCCCTCACATTTGGTCTCCGTTCCAGAAGCTCGCCACTGGGCTGTATGCTGGGCTTGGGCTCAAATGCCCACCCACTCACCTCTAGCTCTCAGCTTCCTTGGGCAAGTTAGAGAAAAACAGCTGAACTTGCCATATGTAGAGCCTGTATGCAAGAAGTCTGGGCTAATGCTGGAGTAGGAGATGGTGAAGCCCTTCTTTTCCACCTCCCCAAGAGAGGAGGCCAGAGAACCATTTAAACATCCAGGGCTGTGTATGGTAAGTCCACGATGGACCCATCTACCCTTTAACTTTCCAGTGGTGCTAGCTTGGGCTCACTGCAAACAAGACGAGGAGAGCTGGAGTTTAGGCCTAATGACAATACTTGGGCTCCTTGCTATCAAGGAAGTATGCCAGGCTAAAGCCAGTTCAGAGACCAGTCCCCTAGCCCTCACTTTCCCCACCACTTACGTATTCTTCTTCCAAGTTCAGGATGTGATCAATTGCTTCTTCCACATTTTCAGGGAGCCCTGTCACAGTCACACAATTGGGATCAGGAGCCCCGCTCTGTGGGAAGCGGATATCCACCTGGAACACAGGACAGCAAAGGTTTTTTACCCATGTCCCAGCAGCTTTACAGAACCCCTCCCTGAGGGCCCTTGCTCTGACATTACATGGTTAGTCTAGCACTGCCCTGGAGAGGATCAATTTGACACTGGCTCACACCAAGCCCCTCTGGCTAACCCACTTGGAGGAGGTGTGATCTGGAGCAGAAAAATTCCCAGCAGAACAGAATCCAAGCAACTTGGAGGCCAGAAGTAACAAAGTTCTCCAGAAGTTGCTGGCATCCCCTTTATGTCCAGAGCTGTGCAGTAGTGTAGTACCAGGAGAGCCAGTCCATGGTGCCTATCCTGGGCAAAGATCACCCTTCTCATCAGAGGTGTCTGTTTGAGGATCATAGGAGCCTGAGTAGGTAACCACAGCCACTCCTCATGTTTCGAGCAGCTGCTGTGGCAGCAAGCAGATGGGGGTGGGGGGCAGGAAGGGAGGAGAAAAAGCTGCTACTCCAAAGCATCCTTAGTGATCTTATCCTCCCTTTCAAGCCATTGCTAGCATCTCCTCAGGCTGGGAGGAGCAGAGGCAACGTTTCAGGGGTATGTGCGATTAAAATACACCCAGCCCACAGCTGCTAGACACTCAGTGGAAAGAACTTCCTCTTACTGCATTTGGAGCCCCAGCTACATGCTTTGCCCCAGATCCAGAAAGGAACAGACTCAGATACTGCGGTCAAGTTCTGCAGAGATCCTGCTCTGGTTGAAACCAGGCAGCAGGAGGGGAAATAGGAGGGCCAGCAGCTGCAGTCCATTACAAGCCAGCTCAGCTCCACCATCCTCCACAGTAGCAGCAGCTCACCTTGAACTCATCCATGATCTTGCGGATGGCTTTACCACGGGCTCCAATGATGCGGGCATGGACGCGATGGTCCAGAGTAACATCCTCAGAGACCATCTGCTCCAGTTCACCTACAATCTTCATGATGGCATCTCGGGCAGCCTCCGTGTTCTTCTCATAGCCCGTTATGGTGATCTGATCCTGGGCCTGGAAGACACACAGGGAGGGCATCAATATATGTGGAGGGAACAGAACCTACCCCAATCCCCACCCCAAACCTCTGAGCAGAAAGCAAGTGTTATAGGAGGCCCATCCCACTGGGCTCCCCAGGTAGGCTCACAGGAAGTTAGACCAGTGTCAGTAAGACCAAGAAGGCAGGCCTGTTGTAGGAAGCAACTATTGTCACCTTTACCAGCACTTCCTGCAGCAAGCAGCAGCAAGGAAGGTGGTGGTATGCATGTCTGCAGCCACAGCTCCAGGAGGTCTTTTGCATCCTTCAGTCCTCACCTGGTTGTCATCATCCTTATCTGGAAACTGAATGTTGACCTCATGCTCAGTACGGATCTGGGTGATCACTGCCCCCTTCCTTCCAATGATCTTTGGGTGGTACTTGGGGTCCACAGTGACTGTCAGCTTGAAGCTTCGCAAGGCCTGTAATAAGATAAACAAACCCTCCAGCATTTTATCCAGTTAAAGGGCATCAGGCCTCCACCCCCACATCGGGGGACATCATACACTTAGGCCAGTGCAGGGGGAGTACCATGCTTGCCCACAACATGTCCAGAACTGTCCCACTTGGACTAATATGGGAACCCTGCCCAAAAATGGTGGCCCTTGGAGCCACATGCATCTGCCTGGGGCCTACACAGCAGCCAAGCCACTGCCAGCTCCTGCCACTGCTTTCCCAGGAGTTGGGGGGCAGAGGAACCAAAAGGGAATTGATACGCTGCATCCTACATCTATGGGCAAGGATGGGGAGGATGGATTAGCCCTCAGTGATGGGGCAACAGTTTCTACACAAAATCCCAACTTCAATGAAGCCAGCAGGGAGACTCCCAACAATGGACACCATGCATTCTGCAGCAGGTTCTGCTTTGTGGCAGGTGTGCTTGGACAAGCCTGAAGATCCCAACTCCACTTAGCGTCTCCATTTTCCTCTGGACAAGCAGGAAATCTTCAGATGACTGAAGCCCACGGTCATGTTACTGTCTATGCTCAGACTGGATTGTCCATAGGTCACTAAAGGCGTACGGGTGTGGGGAAGGGCAGGGGAGAATGTGGAGCTTGGAGACCAGTCTTGCCCTGCTTTCTCCAAAATCAGGCTACTCGAGAAATGCTCAAATCCTGGCCTGCAGTTGTTTACATGGCTTATCTACTCCCTGCCTCCTTCAGCCAGCTCCCAGACAGCCCCAACTGGGTGTGGACGTCCCGGGCAAGAGGGCAAATCTTACCCGATCTTCTTGCTCTGCCTGCAGCTCCTTCACTCGTTCCAGCAGCCCCGCCTTAGCACGATCCAGGTTCACAGCCAGACCAGTGATTGTGATGATGTCAGACTGAAGCTCAGGGGCAGGGACTTGGATGTTCACCTAAAATGACAGACACCTACAGTCACTGCTACCTCACAGCAAGACAGCACATCAGCTCAAGATCACTGTTCAGTGCATGACACTGCCAGTAGCCCAGCCTGGAAGAACCAAAGCCAGCCTCCTGTCAATGCCTTTGGGCTGTGCTACCCCTGACATGTGGCACCAGCCTAAGGGCATTAGAGCAGCACAGCCCAATGGCCACTATTAGAGGGAATCAACCCCCTGATCCACCCAGCCTGGTTTCCAGCACTGGGTGCCGCAGAAAGTGTCCCACCTCCACCCACAGCAGCTAACTTGACCCACTGTACATGCCAGAAGGATGTAGATGATCACTACTGGTGCTGGTGCTAAGTCACATCCTTGAGTGATGCTGAACCAGACACGAAAGCCCCAATATCCAGCTCTGATCCCTGCCAGAACTAGAGCACAGCATCTGGTACTCAGGGCTAGGAGAGGGCAAACATTACATTAATGTCCTTGTGGCTTCCAAGTAATCACTCTTGTGTACACGCCCTGTCAGTCTAACACACCAATGTCTGCTAGGGGCAAGTCTGGCATCCAGGAGGGATAGGAATAAAACCCGACTTACTTCAAACTCATCCATCATCTTACGGATTCCGCTTCCTTTCTGACCTATGATATAACGATGCAGATCGAAGGGCACTTCCACCTCAATGGTGACAGGAACCAGAGCCTGCAGGGGCAAAAGGGAGACCACAGTGGTTACCAGAGAGAAACACTGGGCAAAACCCTGCAAGAAAACCACAGCAAACAGTATAAACCCACTCCTGAACAAACGGACCAAAAAGACTCCCTAGGGAAGACAAGGACTTCAGTCTAACAAATGGGGCAAGCTAGAGCATTTCAGCCTAGGAACAGCAAGCACAGCTTGACTGATGTGCCTAGACTGCTCTCACAAGCCTGGTAGTAAAACCCCATGGCTCAAGAACTCACTAGTGTTTGGGCTCTTTATAGCTTCACAGTTATACAGGGGTCAACTGGCACCCTTCTCCAGACCCATCAGTCCAAGAAATCCACATATGAAGGTGGAGTTTAACTGCCCCTCCCTGCCTGCTATACAGTTGACCACACAGCCCCAAAAGCACGCCTGTGTGGTTATGGCCTCAGACTTCTGCCAGTCAAAGTCTCCTGCTTCCAGGCATGAGCAGGTTAGAGGAGCAGTAGGACTCCAGCCAGACCCAGCAGCATTGCATACCTGCAAAGCCTCTCTTGCTGCTTCGCACTTCTCTCTGCGTCCAGAGATGATGATGATGTCACACTTCTTTGGTGAGCTGAGGTCCACCTCCTTGCCCTCTCCACCCTCTTCTCCATTCTCCTGCACAGCTGGCTCTGTGGCAGGGGCTAAGGATGTGACACAGGATTCCGCACTCAACTGCTTATGCCATTGGCATTCCTCCCACAACAGCATACGTCTTCCACCTTGCTCAGTAAAACCCCAGGACACCCAGTTCTGAGCACAGGAATGACATCCACCACATCAAGCTCCTGCAGACTGCCCTACTGCTGCACATGAAGCTGTCTCCGGAGAGCACCACCTCCGCCTCAGCTCCATCCTGGACTGGAAGTTGCGTTTGGACAGCCTTTGCCAACAAACCTGCCATGACTTGCCCAGACTAGACCCTCCCCAGCCCAAGATGGGTTCTTTCTGCATATCAGTCCTTACAGCCACCACAGTACAAGCTCTGTTTGTAGCCCACTGCTGCTCCTCTGAAACAAGATTTTCCCCTTAAGATCTAGCACCTAGAAAAGTCTCTCAAATTCCACCTGGCCTAATTTTTTATTTAACAGACCAAACCAATGTCATACTGTGCTCATCCCACCTCCTCTTCCTGGCACATAACCTATCACTTTTCTCCCTACCCCATACCTGGGTTTTCTTCTCGGTCAGGGAACTTGATCTGAACACCGTAGTCCCGAGTGATCTGCTGAATCCGGGAGCCTTTGGGGCCCATGATGGAGCGATGAAACTTCTGGGGGATGGCGCATTCAGTTGTCACCTGAGCTTCCTGCACAGATGAAAGAGGAAGAGCCTGAATGACCCAGGCTGGCCTATTGTACTGCCCACCTTCCTGCTTGGTCAATGCACAGCAGGCAAACACTTGCCACCAGACAAGTCCATATGGACAAAGCTATCAGAGGGGGCCACGGTGCACAGCAACAACTCTTCTTCCCAAGAGTGTCAAAATCCTCATTTCAGTGGCAGAAGGCTAGCCTTTGAAATCTAAAGCTGCACCCCCCCACCCCTCCATGAAGTTAGAGACCTCAATTCAAGTTTCTTGTGCCCATGCTCTTCTCAAGATTGCTGCCCAGTAGGGTTGAACAGTAACAGTCTAAGGAGACCAGAGGAAGAGCAGGGTCATTAACTGCTGGTCTGCTCCAAGAGCCCCCACTGACATGACTGGTCCACTTCTGGAGGAAGGAAAACCCCAACTGCACCCAGTGCTCGAAGGGCTCCCTGCACCTTAGAGCAGGATAGGGACAGAGTCACCAGCCCCCAAGTACATTACTGAGCTGAGAGCACGATAAAGCTGCCCTTTAACAAAGGACAGCAAGAGGTACAAATTCTATCCCCACCCCCAGGAAACTACAGGGCTAAATAGCATGGTGTGAACTGGGATCAACGTCCACATTTCTGCTGGGACCGCAAGTGAAGTGGCATAGGGAGGACCGTCCCAATTTTGGTATTACTAAGGCAGACAAAACTACCCCATCCCATACTCCCTCCTGGAAAAAGCCTGGGTTAGGGATTCAAAGGAATCTCAACTCCCAGCAAAGGCAGCTTTCCCAGACTATGACCCCAAGACAGGCTAAAGCCTGGTCACAAACAGTACCAGGGCAAGGCATCCCAGATAGGACATAGGAGCTATAGTAGTGAACATGAGCCTGCTGCTCCTCAGGCCTGTAAGACTGTATGAAATCAAGACTCTACTTATTAGAGAGGGGAGGTTTAGAGGCAAAGAGGAGGAACAATTAAAGCAAGGAAGAGCTGTTAAGTGGCTCCCTCCTGAGGCAAGCCTAAGCTACGCCTGATGGACAAGTACCAGGTCCTCGATGATCTCCTGGATGCGCTTCTTGGCTGCTTCCACGCAATCCTTTGCTCCTTTAAGGGTAACCTTGTCACTCTGGGTGCCAGAGCGGGGGAAACTGACCATCACACCACCATACTCATCAGCAATCTCACGCAGGACCTGCCCTCTGCGAATGACAAAGTGGCGGTGGTGTTTGGGGTCCACCATCATGGAGTCCTCAACTACGTTATCCTGCAGACAAAAGGGACACAGAACAGCCATGCATGCTTACTACACTCCACTTCTGCGTTTAAAAACAAACAAACAAACCTTTAACCAGGTCCTTCATTCATAAGCTCCCACAGACCCCACCCTATGGAGGTTCTGTCCCAACTCCAAGCCACCTAGCTAGTTCAGTGATGGCAGATGCCAAGTAATACCTTCTTCACCATAAAGGAGCATGAGGGAAGGAGAGAAGTAGTTCCTTCCTCACCAGGTTTTTGATGAGTGTCTCCAATTCTTTCTGAGCTTCCTTGACAGCCTCCTCAGTCCCCATGATGGTGATGAGCTCCTGATCTTTGTCTTCAGAGGTGGGAAAGATGATACGAGCCCCTGTGTTATCACGCACCTTCCGGATGTTGCCACCACCTTTGCCTATCAGGAACTTGTGATACTCTGGCTTGGCGCGAAGGTCCACTGTGTAGCTCTTTGTTTGCTGCACAGAAACAGAGCCCCCCGCAGAGAACAGAGCATGTATGAATACTCAAACATACGTGAATATACCATTTAACATGCCTCAGGAACATGCAGACTTTTCAGGATAAGCATGGTACATGCATGTCTGCTGAGAGGGACAAGTGCCCAATAACTCAGAAATTCAAGCTTTTGGAGCCAAAGCAAAACTAGAAGCAAGTCTGGTATCATAACAGGTATGACTAGGCTAAGAGGCAACAACTCAAATGTTTCTTTGCTGCAACATGACCTTGCAAGAACATTAAGCAAGGGTATTGATGAAAATGGGAGCACTCCAGGGAACACTTATGCACAAGAGGCAAGTCCCCTGCAGGGTAAGATCATGTCCCTTCAGACTCCAACTTGCTGTTTTACAGCAGCTATGAACCAGAATATAAAGAAGAAGATGAGCTGATCTGATCCATAAGCCTTTCCTGGAGATATTTTTGTTATTAAGAGTCCATCCTGTATGTCAGTCCTTCAACTGGAGACTTTAATTACATCCAGTTATACCAAGGGACACCAATATTTCAATTGGAAGGGGAAGTTAACATTTCTGTTTCTTCATTCTGAAATAAGAGAACCATGCTTGAGCAAGAGCCAGATCAAAATAAAGGGAGCTAGTTGGAGCACTTAGTTCACTGAATTATCTGTTTCCAGAATGACTAAGTACTCAAAATTCTTGCACTGTCCATACCTTCCAGCACTTCCCATGGGACGCCAGAGGGGAACAGCAACACACTAGGAAGAAATAACCATGCCGAAGGATCTAATCCACCCCTATAAGGCAGGCCTCACCTTCTCCTCTGCCAGGTGCAGCAGCTGTTTCTTGGCCTTCTCCACATCTTGGGCAGGGCCCCTGATGGTCACAGTGTCACTGCCAGAGCCCTCAGTAGGGAAGTGGATATGAACTCCACCGCACTCCTCCATGATGGAACGGATAAAGCGGCCTTTGGCACCAATGAGCGAGTTGTGCAGCTTGGAAGGGATGGAGACCTCCACTTCTGTAATGTTGGCCTAGGAGGAGACAGCACCAGGTAATTAAGGTCACATTGCATGGCAAGTTGCTGGAGGAAACTGCTGGGGATGGAGAGAGACAAAGACAGAGCCTGTTTGTCTCCTCAGCTCATCTCCCAGCAGGCATGGAGGCCACTGGGAGATGTTCACAAAGCTACTTATTAAAAGCAAATCTGAGCAGAGAGCAACTTGGATATCTGCCAAGCAGATGCTGTGAGAGCCAGCACATGTCAGTCTCCCTCTACCCTTTACTGTGCTGAGAAAGCATTACCTCCCATGTCATGGGGACAGTTTGGGAACAAGGGAATTTAGTGCATTTCATCATCATCCGAAAAGAATATAAATCAACTTGCAAACGCAGAGATTCTCATCAGAAGTCTTAATGGGAATGCATGAAAGCCTCAGTATAGAGAACAGCAGCCACAGCATAAGTGATGAACACGAGAACATACTGGACTTATCTTGCCTGGGCAGGCTCCTGATAACACCTTGATATACCTTGCTAGGTTTTGAGGGCACCATTTTTAATCATCCTGATAATTATCTGGAGAAGGTGGTTTCAAAGTAAAGCAACCTCAGTAGTAGGGTGATTTTACTAAAGAGCTCAGGTGCTAGCCTTGTTGAAATCCTGAATATGTTCACACAGCAGAACGTCCTCACTAGTCAGACAGCTTTACTTTTCTAGAATTCAGTCGATGCACAGCTTCTCCTAGTCTAACTGCTATTTTAGAAGTTTGTACTCAAGATTTCCACCTTGCCAAGATAGATATAAAAGACCCTCCTGAAGAGGATGCCAAAAATAGTCAGACCTAAGACAAGAACCATTAGTGAGAACCTGGTCTCTTAGGTAAATACTCCCCAGTTCTCTCCCAAGATTCAAACCATGAGCTAAACAAGAATTTAGAGCAATTAAGTCTCTAGGGCTCTTCTTCATAATCCTTTTGTTTTTATGCACCTGGTTCTCTTGGAGTCTCCTAGGTTTTGTCAAGTGCTCATGACCCATTTTAACACTTGCAGTAAAAGTAAGGACCCCAGTTACCAGCTCTTTTTGGATGGCGAGGATCCTATGGCGAGCAGCTTCACAGTTTGCTCTCTTGCCCGTGATGACAATTGTTTCCGAATTGCTGTTCTCCGCCGGGAGATCAATCTTGGTGTTACTTTCCTCACGGATCTGCAACAAAATACATTATAGGATGTGGCCTGTGCCAGAGGACATTCTGGGAGGTAAACTGCATTTTAAATAGATGAGCATGTGGAACCAAGCTGAAAGCAGAAAGAGAAAGAGCTAAGGGAACTTCATTTAATGTCAGAGGACCCAGTCTGATCATCTCACCTTTTTGATGTTGGCACCTCCTTTCCCAATGATGTTTTTGTGGAATTGTTTGAAGATGGGGACAGAAATAGAAAAGCTGTTCTCAACCTTCCAAATAGAGAAAAAAGGAATTAGTTAGCTATGGAGATGGAGTTACACTAAACAAGCCTGCCAATGCCTCATGCTTTCTATTGTTGTTGAAACTCTTACCCAGGTTAGAGTCTTTTCTTACCCCTTAAATACCTTATGATTAATGAGACTAAGATCAGAAAAGTACAGCCACTTAAGAGACTGAAGCCAGCAAGATGGGAAGCCAACTCCTTTCCACCGAATTAACCTGAAGTCTTATTAAAAAATATCAACCACAATATAGGGGGGTCCCACTCATCTACTCTGATGTTAAAGTGCCAAATATATCAAGTTGGGTCAGTTCTCCATCCCAAAACCACACAAGCCATGAAGGAAGATGACAAAGCTCTCATACCAGGTCTGCCACCATCTTCTGCATGTACTTGGTGCATTTTTCCACCTCATTCTTGGGCCCTCTGAGTTGAACAATGTCGCTCTTGTGTGCCGGGTCTGGGAAGTTGATGATAACCTGCAAGAGGCAATCACTTCAGGGCAAGATCATGTAAAATTCAATGTTATTATCAGCGAGGCCCTCATATTTGAGGAACCTTCCCCTCAAGAGTGTTATAAGAATTCCCAACAGGGCCAAGAATGCCCTGTACATTTGCCAACAGTTTGAACACCTGAGTAGCCAGCAAACAATGGCATTACTCAAACTCAAATGTTAGAAATGTGTTCTCTTAGGACTCCGTGCCAGGGTACCATGTCACAACTACAGTATTATTAAAACCCATGAGATTGGGAGTGGGGTGGGCATCACTAAAGCATTGCAGCCAGCTGAAAGAGAACTGCAGTCAGTTACCCTAACACTTAAAAATGAAGAGAAACCCACAAATATTAGTAGAGGCACCAGGATTCTTGGGGAGCCTCACCTCTGGGAATTTCTCCCGGATTTCTCGGATCCGCTCGCCTTTCTGCCCAATGATGGTTCGGTGGAATTTCTGCTCAATAATTAAGTCCTTGGTACGTTCATTCTCCTGTGAGAATATATACCACAAAATGTTAAACAGCAGAGTCTGCACCTTTCAATTTTCCCAGTTTGACACCTGACAATTATGGGACAGTAACAGCTCCCAAATAACCAATCACCTCTGGCAAGCTACAGGTACTGTGACCTGGGAATGATAGACGGATGCTCTAAAGCAGGGGTAGGCAACCCCCAGCACAGGTGCCAGAGTGTGGCACTTAAAGGCATTTTGCTTGGCACTTGTACCTTGGGATGGACAGCAGAGAAGGGGTCGGGGCTGTGCTGCCATAACAAGAATTGGGCCACTCACGACTCCCCCACCGTCTGCCCCCCTGCACACCAACATTTTACAAGTCAAGGTTGTGGGTGTTTTTTGCACTCTGCCCCAAAACGTTGTCAATCCCTGCTCTAAAGCTACAGACAGGAATCAAGTTTACTCTGCCACTAGCAGCTGCACAGTACATGGCACACAAGTACTGGCTGGGGTGAAGGCCCTTGTTGCACAAGCATGAGTTAGAAGTACTGGTACAAGAGCTTTGCCAATGGGATCTCTCAAGGATCAAGCCATGGCACCTTCCTACTCACCATACGCGAGGCAAGTTCCAGCAGCTCTTTCTTGGCCTGTTGGACCCCCTGAGGGTCTCCTTCAATTCGAATCAGGTTGCTCTTCTCATTGTCTGGGGGGATGCGCACAGACACCTTGTACTGGTCCTTAATCCTGTTAACTGCAAGGCAAATACTGGGCTGAAGAAACAGATGAGCATATCACAACTTGTTTGCCAGTCCAGGCCTCACACAAGGACTTGTTTTACAAGGACACCTTGTACCCCAAATTGGCCTCCAAAGAGGCTCTATCTTTTCCACAGAGAAAATAAGAAAATACAAATAGGAAAAAAAGGGAAGCAAAAAACTTTTCCCAGCCTAGAAGGTCAGCAAGAACAGGCCTGTCTGCTACACAAGAAACTACAAAAGACAGCCTAGTGTCCACAAATCTAAGGGATATCTCCAGAATGCAGCATCTTTCCATTCTCCATGCCCCTAACACCTCTCCCTCCACCTAAATAATCCAGCTATTTAGATAAAATCACGTTGGTTTGTTCTTGAGGAACAAACATGAATTTAGGGGCTAATCTTGGATTGTAGCAGATGATTAGCACATTGCATCATTTACAAAGCAACTCAAAGGAGGGAAGTTTTAGCATCTTTCCATTCTAGTAGAGAAGAAGAGTTTATGGGTGTGAAGGCCATCCATGACAACTTGGAATTAAACCAAACAAAAACCACTGCATTGCACATTGTTCTAGTGTCCTCCGAGCCAAGAGCTCTTCCTGTGAGCGCCTGTTAAGTGTTAAGCCAATACAGATCACCAGATCACAGAATCGCGCCTGTTAAGTGTTAAGCCAATACAGATCATTAGATCACAGAATTCCAGCCACTGTCTAATGAAGGTGAGAAACGTTCTATGGCCCCTTGCATTTGTCTATCAAAAGGCTTCCTACTCACTATTGGCTCCATTCTTTCCAATGAGGTGTCGGTGGAACTTGTGATCAACATTGATCTCTGCATAATCCATCCGGTTGATCTGCAAAGAATCATGTGATGTTAGCTGGCCTGAAGGGTACAAGCTCTTGCATTTTATGCCCCGAATAGTGTCTCATTAGCAATACTGGACTTCAGCAATATTGGACCCCCCAGTACTCAGTCACTATATTGCCTGCTTTCTGTATCTTCTCAATTCAGGGGTAAAGTTCTTGAGGCTCTATAACGCATACACACATTTCTGGTTTGTGCTGCTCATTGCTTTCAGCAATTCATTCCTTTACCAGGAATTGTAACATGCCAACTCACCAAATCCTTGACCATGGCCTCAATCTGTTCTTGAGCCACATTAACATCCTCTGTGGGTCCCTCCAAGGTGATTTTATCTTCCCCTTCCGTGAACTCGATGTGAACCTTTGAATAAGATGAGACCAGACCCCAGTAAGAACTTGTAAGTGCACAACCCAAATCAGCACTGCTGGCAAAGGCTGGCTTTTTCCACTCCTGGTAGGGAGCAAAGCAAACTTGCATGCCATCTTGCTATTTGTTTGAAAGGAAGGTGACCTTTTTCAGTGGTTGCATGGCTTAGTTTTTATTCCCAACACTGAAAGCAACTTTACACAACACACCCACCATCTCTCTCACCCTCCGAAACTCCCGGGTTGCAGCACCATAGAGTATAACCACCACACTGATGAATACTTAGTAGCCATGTATACATGTACAATTAATGCAAATGAATAAACTCCACTGCAATTTGAGCCAGAATAAAGTAAACCTAATGTCACAGTCTACATGCGAGTTTAAGCGCAGCAATGTACTCCACTGGCAGATAGTAGTGTCTGACTAGACTATCTGATAGCACTGTAAATTAGTCTATACTGGCGCAATTGCTGCACACATGTAGATGGTGACACTTTACTGGGCAATAGATTAGAATTATATAAAACTAGAGGAACAGGATGCAGTCTGAGCCCAACAGAAAGACCATCTTGTCAGGAAGTATGCTCTCTTCCCTAACCCCATCCATCCCCAAAGGGTGTCCTATAGTAGCTCCAAGACACCCAGAGGCTTTAGGAAGAGGTTAGAAGAAAGCAGCAAGAGCCACTTCAAGGAAAGGCGCTGCTGAATAGAGCAGTGTAAGCAAAGTCATCCCATGCCCTCCCTACCTTTGGCATCTGCTGAGTGATTTTGGCCAGGTTTTGTCCTTTCTTTCCAATAATAAAACGGTGAAGCCAAGAAGGGGCAGAGACTGAGGAGACGGTAAAACTGTTAGCCTAGGAAGAATACAGACATTATGATTATGAAGAAGGCCTGCTGTAACTTGCCCAACACACTAGGCCTACTTCAGTTTAACCTCTGCTCTAGCCTACTTGGTACAGGATTCTCAAGCTAACTTTTGCAGGCAAGAGCATGATATATCCTTGGCCCCCTCCTCCAGATGCTCTAGAATCTGCTCAAATCTTTTACCGTTCAGGCAGAATAGGGCAGAAAGTTATTTCTTATTGGAGCAGGGTGGGGGGAGGGGCACATAAAGAGGAGACTGAAAAGGTGACCTACACTGTAAGCATTACCTTTGCATAGACTTCAGTCAATGCCTGCCCAAGCTTTTCAGGCTCACCACGCAGTATCACCGTCTCAGAGCTGCTGTCAGTGGGTGGGATCTCGACCGAGACTCCAGTTTTCTCCAAGATCTCCTGCAGGGAATTCCCCTTGGGGCCGATGACATATTTGTGCTGGGACTTTTTCACCTCCACTGCAATAGTCGTAGTCTTCTTTTTCTGTGGGGGCAGAGGCACTAGGGCATCAATCACAAGGGGCAGGGAAGGAAGAGAGAGGAGGGAGGGGAAGCCACCAGATATAGTGAAACTCTTCACCCAGAAAGGAAGAAAGCAAGGATGAATAAGATGGTTGTAAGGTAACCCAGGGCAATTTACACTCTTCCATATTTTAAAAAGGTAGGTCTCATAAGGGAAGTCCGATGCTTACAACTCAAATAAAGCATGAGACCTACTATTAGACTATGCTCTGTGGCGCACAGTCCTTTCAGCACAAGCAGGTAGAAGCACTCACACACTTAGTCCTTTGCACAATGAGGCCCAGATCCCCAATAGTGTCCTCTAGGTGACACCGCAACACTGTAAGTACATGGACTACCATGCCGTAAGCTGATTACGGCCAGGATTTCAACAAATACAGACTTAGCTGAGGAGAGAGCACTTCAGAACAGTGCCAGCTAGTAGGAAGTTAGCAGGAGCCAAATTCACTCTTCAGCTGCCCATTACATGCAGAGCTGTGTTAAGCAACTGCCTATTCTAGTCTTCAAGCCACACCTTCAAATGCCTCCTTCTTCCTAGTTCTGTGCCTTCCCACTCAGACCTTTGAGATTAAAAACACAACAACTCAAACGGTATGCAGTCGGCCAACTCCAGGAAATGTGTCGAGTCAAACATCTGTCACCTTCTCTGGAAATAAGCCTAAGCTACCAAAAGATCCACTCTTCTGTAATAGGAGATGTCAACATAGCTGATGGGATCCAAAAGATGGACTACATTCTGGGAAGGATACAAAGGGATTGACAGGATACATTAAGTGGGAAAGGTAAGGTTAGGGAACAGGATGCATTTTCTACAGACCACCCATACCTTTTCCTCATAGATCTTCTTCACACGAGCTACAGCTTGGGCCAACTGTTCCTTTTCTCCAGTGAAGACTATCTCCGTCTTGTTGACACTGGGTGGTGGAATGTTGATGCGTGTCCCTGTCTCCTGCATGATCTCGCTCACCAGCTTGTTGTAAGGGCCTGCGATGAAGGGGTGGAACACCTTATCCACATCCAGTCTCTCCACAGCACGTTTATCCTAGATAGACCCAAAACAAGAGGACAGACTCTTTACAGAGCTCCATGGGTAGATCCTGGGTAAAGTATGCTCAGAAGTCCCTTCCAGCAAAGACTAAGTTCTCAAAATCAATTCTGTTTCTAACATACCCATCAGTACAAAGCATTCTTAAAGTTTCATGCTTACCTGATCTTACAGTACATCCTTTCCCCAACTCCTACAAGATACTACAGATAATGATGTAGTCATTTAGGTTCTTAATACTTTTATGACCCTCAAGTCCTTCAGCCTATATACATCTGGCCAAAGAAAGCCATGGCACTCTCAGCAACAGATTTCAGTGTGTTCAGACACCATCCAGGGAGCAACCCTTTACTACAAGTCAGTCTGCAGCTGGATCCATCTGCTATTCGGACAGTCTAAAAGAAAGAGCTGCATCTGCTGGCAGCACACTGGCCCTGACCAGTGAAGAGTATCCTGGAAAGCCTGGAAGAATGGATACAAGTTAAAGCCTGACTGCCAAATGGGAAGATACAGGACAAGAGCTGCTCGTCACTGCTGAGGGATCCATCTTTTTTTTGCCAGCAAGACCCCCCCCCC
>NW_005842780.1:617177-620308 GCF_000455745.1 Alligator sinensis | reverse complement strand
ACTCCATTATATTCAAACTGATCAAAAAGAATATCAGGATTTGAGGCAAGCTGGAGGAGGGCTATAACATGGAGGGGCAGGCAAACTTCTATGATCAACATTTTGGCAGAAGCACCTTTATGGTAAACGTGCAAAAGTGATGTTACCCAACATGGGCAGCATTCAGGATAGAGGTAATATTTTCCACATCTGGGTGGGTAGTAAGTGAAATGTTGCCCATCTATTTTTTATAGACCTGGGAAAAAACGCAGGATGAGCAACTTAATACATGTGCCTAGTGAGCACCTTAGGATTCCAGACTCCTAGACCTGAGCTGCAACTGGAACACTGCTTCACCACTACATTACATTCCTTTTGTCCTAGAAGGCCAACACCTCGCGTTGAAGCACATGCCTAGGTATTCAAAATACAGCAAGCAGGAAGGTGCCAGTTCATTACCTGCTCGGCAGAAATCAGCAGGATCTCGTGTCGGGCCTTCTCTATCCCTTCCTTTGTGCCGGTGATCTTGATCTGGTTGCTGGGGTCGTCCGGGCGGGGGATCTGGATTTTGGTTGCAGTTTTGAGCTCCAGGTCCTGCAGCTTCTCGCCATTCTTTCCGATGACAAAGCGGTGATGTTCTTTGGGGATGGCAACAGTTGCTGAAGCCTACAAACATAGGAACCAACATCCAAGTGAGACCATCTCTGTCAGAGGCAGGTGAACCAAGATAGAGGCTCTCTGCATTACCAGCAACTCTGTCATGCCTTACAACTCAAGATTCTTTCCATGAGACATGGGTCATTAATACATACTCTCTGCACACCCTGCATTAGCAGTGGGAGAGAAGCAAGCTTTGACTTAATAGGGGTGAGCAAACTTAGCAATTGCAAATGCAAGCAACAGACTGAGTGCCTTGGAGTCCCCTCAACACCAGTGGTGAGGTCCCTCCACAGTAGCATAGGCCATAGCAGTGCACTACTGTACTGCAGCTACAACAGGAGAAAACGCCATGAGGGTAGGCACTTTAAAAAAAAGGCACTTAAAAAAACCTAAGTGCGCACACACCCCTTGGACCTCTGCTCCCACAGCTGCCAAGGACAAGCAGCATGAATTCATGTCCTCTAACAAGCAGACCAATCCTGCCCTGTGGAAAAAGCTTACAAAACAGCTACTAAGTGGTAATCTAGTACTGAACTGGTCTGCGTCAGCAGCCTGTTCACAAGGTAGAAGGCACCATTTCCCATCCCAGGCTGAGGCAATCTCTTCCAGGATCCACTCTGACTCTGCTACTAGTGCTTCTTTTGTGGCAAGAATCTTTCCTTTCATTTTAACCCATCATTTTAATTTGAACTCTTTTGCGTGACAGCTTACAGTTGACACCACACAGGAGCTTTTGATGCTTGCGTTTGTATAGCCATGAAACTAATTATAAAACTTAAAACGAGGTAAAATTGATGTAAAGTCCAGATTAGCTCTCTACTGATCGGGGGCTAGGATAAGGCAAGAATGTCATATAAATGCACAGCCCTTAAAAGGGACTGCAATGGTGGCTTCCTATGACACTTGCCCAGTGTCCCCAAAACCTGTTATTCTATTCCTACTACAATACAGCCTGTGCTGCTTGTTCAAAACACACCCTAATACACCATTTGCACCTTTGTTATCTACCATCTGGCTTGGTGCAGTGTGTGGGTGGACAGGTACCAAGGTCAGGGCATGTATTAATGTCATCTTAACTGGCAACTGCATTTGAGAAATCCTAAATGCACATGGAATTGTGTGGAATACAAAGCAGAAAGATCCCCTTGATTATAAAATACATCAATCTAAGTGAATGGGATTTAGATACAGCAGTGAAGGAAGGCAGCAAATGTTCTGTTAATATTAGTCTTCCTTTACCAAAATCAAGAATCTCCATTACAAAGAACTTCCCTTACAAGTTAACTGCAGCACACTGAGGAACTTCCACCTCTCTCCCATTTTTGGGTGTAGAGGTTTGGCCAATGGCTAGCCCCTCTATGCAATGCCAACTCTCTGAAGAGGAACAGTCTCTCCAGGTGCAGGTTCTTACTACAAGACATCTGTCTGCATAACATATTGCAGGATCTAGTCCTGGGAGGAGTCTGCATGCCCTGTAATTAGCTTTGAACCCTATTTTAAGTCTAGTCTCTATTCCAAGTTGCCAATTGTGCACTTTGAAAGATGAGAGGCAAAGCTGAATTAGTCACCTAACAACAACCCTTCAGTTTACAAGCACACACACCCAAGGGCCTCCAAACATGAGAGGCCATGGGGGACAAGCAGAGACCAGAAGGAAACAACAGTTCAGTGCACTCACCTGGGTCTGGAGTCGAGCGACAATCTCCTTCCGAGCCTTCATGACTGCTTCCAGTTTTCCAGAGACCATGATCGAAAGGCCCTGGTCCTTAGCGAGAGATAGCTCCAAGTGAGCTCCCGTCTTTTGCATGATGTCTAGGCAAATCTTGGCCTGCTCGCCTTCACCAAACTGATTCATGTCCTTGTATTTCCTCTCCTCCAGTGGCACATGAAACACCTGCTCAGCCAGAGACGGGTAAGGGAAGGGCAGGTTATTCAACACTACCCTAACTGCTTAGTTACAGTCACATGCCCTCCTTCTAAAACTGGGTTATTGCACTGAATCTCCTCCCCATGTAATAACTGAGCGAGATTCTGGCTGCAAACTGGCTTGGAAGACTAAGCAGAATTGAAGACAGGTCAATCAGCTTAAGTTCATAGACCTGGGAAATCTCCCATCACAATGAGAGCAACCACTGGACAGATCAGCAACAACCCCTGCACCTCACCCCCCTGGACCTCCTAGCTTAGGACCTGGTTTCAGGGGCTAACTGAGCATCTCTCAGAGAAAGGTACAAGACTACAACAGGTGGTCATGGGAGGGTCTACCCCCTTTGCTAACCAAGTCTTGTTCCACTTGTAAGAAACTGGCTCTAGCCATGAACTATGAGGTTTTACATCCCATCTGGTATTCACTGTGTTAACTATTGGGGCTCTGAATGCTCTTGGCAACCCCAAGAATAGACTATGCTGGGTTTTGAGTATTTTTGTGAAGGAGCACCAAGTTCCTGTTTTGTTTCAATCCCTCACTGCATTCACCACCACAAAGGTGTTCT
>NW_005842780.1:608665-617058 GCF_000455745.1 Alligator sinensis | reverse complement strand
TTCCTCCACAGGCAGAGCCCTGCAAAACTGCTGACTCAACATGTCCCCATGGAACTCCCCTCCCCAAACGCAGGTTACTGAAGGGGAGAACAAGAGACAAATACCTCCCCGCCCTCCCTCCAGTATGCTTTGTAGGGAGAATTCTTCAGGAAGGGGAGGTCCAATCTGCTCCTTTAGGGGGAAGGGGGCACAAAGTCTATCCCCACCAACCTGAGTGATGACAGAAGCCTTGATTGGTCGGATTTTGCTCCAGGCACCAGCGGGCTCCTGGGCAGTTTCCAGACATGCTGCTTTCTCAGGGAGTGGAGGGAAGGCTTCCTTGTAAGTTGGAGGATCACTCTCTTCTTCCGAGTTTAAAGCTGTAACTAGCAAAGTAAAAAACAGGCAAATCAGAAAATGATTCCATTGCTAGCAGTTATACTTACTCCATTCATACTTACTGCAAGTATCTATTTACCAGAGCCAGCTAATTAGGACAAAGGGCACACAGGCTGTGTACTATTACAACTCATCTCAGTGGTGATTAACAATTCTGCCAGCCTCGACTCTCACTGTGCTAAGTAGAACAGCAAGACAGTCCTAGCCCACCCTAGGACAAACAAGACAGTAGGCAAGCCCAAACATCACACAAGCACAGCCAAGCATGATGGCATCAAACAACAAGTAGTGCCAGTTTTGGGGATGGAGTATTTGGGAGATCACACAAATGGAAAGAAAAGTGAAGGGAGAAGGGGTAGAATGAGACCAGAAGTAAAGAAATACTCCTGGAAGGAGGGGTGGGGTAGCATTACACAGCTGAAGAGCAAAATCCAATAAAATCCTGGATGCTGCGATTTAACATCAGTCTTGTCTTGATACAACAAAACCTGAAATCTGATTCACTTTCAAAACAGGAGTTCTAGACACCCTGGACTGAAATCAAGCCTTGATACAGATACATGCAATGCCACTAAAGCTAGTGAACTACCCTACAAGCCGAGAAAGATAGAAACAAATTCCTTCAATAGCTTCTTCCGTGTACTTGTGGCCCTTTCCACAACCCCTTGAGCGAGCTTGGGAGGGAATTCATTCTCCTGTGCCTGGTTCTCTTACTGAGAATAAGTGCCCTCAGAGCACTGCACAGTGCTCTTTCAGCTCTAGCCTGTCCTACAGGATGCACCGGTCATGTCTGTCATCTGTAGACAAGGATCCTTTGCAGAAGACACGGGCCCAATTTTCAGTGGTTTCACACCTTGCTCAGTTATTCACACCTCTGCCAGATGAGCATGAAATATTGCTTTTTCATTGCTGGAGGGAAGACTTGAGACCATCACTATTCAAAGAGACCTTATCTTTTGCCTCCCACAAGGAGCACAGCAGTTCTGAGGTAATTTTAAGACAGCAGGAGACCTAGTCTATGCAGGCAATTGTCTGTGGAGGGATTGGGTAAGCAAAGGTTTCAAAGGAGTCTCCCAATGCCATCTTACCTTTCACCTGCTGCTGCGCCAGGCCGCTGCGGTGTTCAGCGAAGCTCTCCTGGGTCAAAACTGCCACCGAGCTCATTGTCGATTTCCCACCCACGCACAATCCGGGTATGCCACTGTTGGAGAGAAGATGCACTGAGGTCACCAGCAGAGATGTGGAAAGGGGGAACCTCTCTATATAGAGAGATTTTAGAGCTGGATTTGTAATGGAGGATACACTGTTCACTCAAGAGCTTCCTAACTGGGAAAACATCCATCTTCCAAGAATTCAAAAAGTAGTATTTAATTGAATGGAAATTTTTGTCTCTAAATGAGAAGAGGCAGACTGATGTTGAATCAGTCCCAACAGGGGACTGCAACTGTTTCCTTTCATAGCTCTTGCCTATTCACCAAAGGAGGCCAGTTGTGCAGCAAAAGGACAACACAGGTGCTGAGGAAAGCTCTGCATCTTGCCACATCCCCACTTTTTAATCTCACAGGTTCTTGCTCTCCCGCCTTCTGGGCCTGGAGTGCTCTTGCAGCACAAGGAGTGCCAGACTTAGCTGGTAGCACTGCTCTGTTCCTGGCACCCCGTATCCTCTCTTCTGGTTGGCTGCAACTCCACCTCACCTCTAGCTTGCAAAGGAAGAATAACTGTGGCCAACACTGCTGGAAGTTATACAAGCCTTGCTCCAGGACAATCAAGATGCTGAGTTATGAAGTACCTCTCCCAGCACTGACCTGAAATCTGCTTAAAGGCAGCACAAGGTCTAAACTTAGGGTAACCATATACGTCCCAGTTTGGCTGGACCAGTCCTAGTTTTCATAGGCTGGTCCTAGTTGATTCGTCAAAATTTAAAAAAGAAGTCCTGGAATTGCAGGGGCAGACTGCAACAGGGAAATGGAGCAGCATGGTGCACCAAGCAGCTCCTCCTCCCCACCGGTCCACATCCACACCCCTGCCCACTGGCCTCTACCAGTGCCTGGACCAGTACTATTGTTGGGGGTATGGGTGGTGGCAGGTGTGTCCCAGATACCTTGCACTTCCTTATGGTCACCCTATCTAAGCCAACTCAAAGTCCAGGTTCCTCATGCAGTCCAGTAACAGAACTTGGTAACCCCAGCTTTGGTGGGGTGGAAAGCATCTTACAGGGCATTTGGAACTTCAGTCCTCCAGTTCCTCCTCTTCCACCAGCCATTTCTGAATTAGAAGTCAAATTCTCTGCAGCGGTCCTACCCAACATGAGCATTTGCAGACTAGAAAGGGGTGATATTAGGAAGGGCATCCCCACAGCACAGATCATCATGCAGCCACTGAAGATTTAACATACATGTAATTACATAGTCACTGCCAAAAACACTGGCACTCTCTCTACAGAGTAAGTGGCCCAGAAACTTAGGTACATGCAAAACAGTCACTTACCAGCTAAATGGTCAGTAGCCAGAGAGTCCGTCCTGTAAGCTGCCCGTTTGTCAGCCTGCCAGCTTTTGCTTTACAAAAGGGAAAGGAAAAAACAGTGTTAAATTTCTCCTCTCCACAAGGGCAGAAGACAAGAGTTTCATCCTATCCATAAGCTCCAGCACGAAATCACATAGTACTGCATAGCCTCCATTACGTTTTTACCACAGCCAACGCCAAGTTTCCTATGGGATTTAGTGTCAATTTTTTGTAGGCAGGATGGCAGAGTAACCAAGCTGTGTAATATCAGGCTAGAACAGTGCAGATTAGTAACAGATGTAGAAGATGAATTTGAAGTTTTAGGCTTGCAAGTGACAGCATCAGCAGCAAACCATCTAGTCAGAGGAAACTAGCAATCTGAAAACCTGCCAATAAAACTGACATCAGTCAGAAATCAGGGATGTAGTTTAATGGAGCTTGGGTGAATCAATGCACAAGTAAGACAGAGGCACAGAGCTGTATGTAGACAGCTGATGGCTATTCCACTTTAAAATAAATAAATAAATAATGCACAATGCATGTTCACACACTGAACTGTGCATCTTAACTTAATCAAAATGCTCCTGCAAGATGTGCAGGTCCCCCAAAACTGCAGGCATTAAGTGAGCATACAGGCAACCCCAGAAATCAAGGGTCTGAACTGCAGAAGCAGACTGACTACCCACCTTCAAGTAATTCTACTCCAAAATGTTTGTGAGCAACCCATAAATACCACTCAGCTCTTATGTCCTTCCTCCCCTCCCCTCCCCCCGCCTTCAATAAACTGATATACTGATCATCTGACTGCCCCAAGGTGTGTCAGGATTCTCTCAAAAGTCAAGGCAAGGTTTCTGCTACAAAGATGTTATAACCCAAATGAAATATGGCACAAGAGGTAAGGGCAACTGATCAAGAAGAGATAATAAGGACAACAATAAGGTCACAGAGCAAAAGGACATGATCCAAAGCCAACTCAAAAGGCATTGAACGCCTTCAATAGGCCCTGGTTAGGCCTAAAACAACATCTGTTTACACAATGGTTCTATTAGTTTTGATTGTGAACATCAAGATTATTTCAATACTACCGGGTTACTTCAAGATGGCATCCAACAGATATAAAAAGAAGACCTAGCCATTTCCTAGGAGTATACAACACTTACAATACAAAAACACACTGGCACATTCCTTATGGAACATACAAGCATGGCTGACACAAGCCTAGGAAAGTCTCTAGTCAATAGTGTAACCTTTGGAAGTCTGTGATGATATCAAAGACTACAACCCTAAACAGGTCAAGCCACAATGCAGTCAGAAAGCACATTAAGATGTCACACCCTTCCCAACCCATTTTTGCAAAGGACCAGAATTTCAGACAGAGCTTTGGCTCCAGTCCACTGTGTCATCAATGAAGAAAGATGTCTTCAACCAATGCTGAGCTGTTAGTAAGACCAGAGTAGGAACACGACTACCCCAGCCACAAGCTGTCACAAGTCTACACTGAGGTCAAAGACCACAGCCCCACATAGATCCTGATCCACTTGTGCTCAGGGAAGGATTCAGATTTCCAAGGGCAGTTTCCCACTAACCAGGTGCAGACCTACTTTACACATGCTCTACTCCTAGATGGCTGAAGTTAAAAGACCCAAGGCGTCAGTGCTCTGTGACCTAATTTAGTCCCTGTCAGACAGGGACATAACCTTGGGGCACAGCTGCTGGTTTCAGTGTGTCCCCACCAGCTGCAGAATCTCTTTAAAACTAAACACCAAAGAAGCAGAGCTATGCATTTATGAACAGAAATCCATGGGCGGGTTTAGCAGTGTGAATTACTGCTTCATCATCAATACCACACACTAAGAGTTAATACAGTTAATCTTCCCAAGTGAGACATATTGCAGTCCTCAGACATTCACACTGGGCTAGAACTAGAAGGGGCCAAACAGCCAATACACAGAAGCAGAATGCACCAAACAGTGGCCTATATAGGCCAGTAAGGGCCCCCAAAGCTACTGCAGAGCTTAAGGCCATATTCTGTTGGCCCAACAAACCCACAGGCTAACGTGCACCAAATGGCTTCATAATTTTTAGTGCTGGCTTTGTGCCTCTGCAGATTTCAGGAGCTCACTGGGCAAGTTACCACTCTAGACAAGAGAGGATCAACATGACAGTCATAGCTATTCTTATTTAAGAAAAGAAAAGTAATTCTGAAGAGCATCTATGGACAGACTTGTGGCCACGTGGGAAATATCTGTATTCAGGGACAAATACATAGGGACTACAAAGCAAGGCATGATTTAGATTATCAACAGGCTCAGCATTTTTGGACAGCAGTAGCAAATCATGTGCCATTTTAATCTATTTGTAATTAAAATGTTTTGCATTTTGTTAATCATGGTAAACAGAGAATTATATACAACTAAATGGATTGGAAACTGTAAGGTTGAGCAGGGAACCATCACTTCCCAGCCCTAGGGTCCGTCCCATCATCTGCCACAAGGTCAGACTCCCCTCTATGGACCCATGTGGAAACACCCTTTGCAAAACCATGGTGACTGAGATCCAAGAAGCAAGAAATAGTCATAGAACATTTAACACTTCTGGCAGCTGTTTTCAGCTGTCTCATATGAGGACAAGATCTTCCGAGAAGGGAACCGAATGAGCCTCTCAGACATCCCATCTTAAGAAATGCATTAAGAGTGCAGTAAGATATATACACCCCTTAACTAAATCAGTTGTTAGACTGGCCATGTAGTGTTTTTCCCCCTCCCACTACTTCATTTGGTAGCTACTGTCACCATAAAACTCAGCTCTTGTCCAGAGTCAGAAATTAATTTCCCATGTCTGCCAGACCAGAGACCTACCAGTAACACCCACTAGAAGAGAAGATGCCATAGTCTGTATTCTGGCAGCTCCAAGCAGGGTAGGACTCCTCCCTTCCTGAAGCAGAGGCTAGGTCCCCTCTCCAGTACTACCTATGAGCACTTCCCAAGAGTCAAAGACCCAAATGGTCTAATTAGAGGCAAGGCTTAATGACAAGAGCAGATTAAAGCGTATGAAACTGTTTGGCCTTGCAGAGTGACATGCAAGGTAAGTTATGCAATCCAGACAGGACTCACCTTTGGTTTAGTTTCAGAGAAAGCCTGCTATCTCCTCCACCCTAAGTCCCAACTCTCTGGTGCCCCAAGGTCAGGCAGTCTCTGAGATACCTGAAACCAGAGCTGGTATCTAAAGTCTGAGCCCATTTTTTTTAATATTAAAAAGGTGAGAGAGAATTTACTACCCCTCAGGCAGGCTGGTCAGAGTTGCATCTACATTTCAGCTATGCAGCATCTGATCTGGGGGAACTGCAAGCCTCTGTTCTCCCTGCTATGGAAAGTGTCCTCAACAACCATGTCTACTCCTGAAGTTGCCTGCCACTTTCCTCTCTCAAAACCTTCCACTTCAAATACACCTTTGATCTCCACTGCAACTTGAACCAGCCCAGGGAGACAAGGTGACTGGCTCCCGTTCATGTAATTTCTGCTGGGACTGGCTGCGTTAAAGGGAAGCAAGCTCAGTTTTCTTTTAAAGCAACCGGATTTACTTTTTTTTTTTTTTGGTAGCTTCCTCTCCACGGCTGCTCTACGTGTCAGTAATCCTACAGAAAGCAAGCAGCCTAGCCCAGCCGCGCACACGTTGTTGGGAGCAATTCAGACTGCTTGTTATAAAGCAGTCCTATGAATAAAGAAAACAAGTTCCAAATGGGAATGAGAGGTTTTTCATAACCCTTTGCTTAGGCAGAAGTCAAGGTTACGAGGCGAAAAAAACAAACAAACCCAAAACCCTCATCAATATGGGGGGAAAAAAAAATCCTGAAAGTTAAGAAGCCCTCATATCTGAAGCCAGCCAGGGAGGGCAAGCAGGTTTTCCAGCCACATGGAAGTTCAGGCAGGCTCGGGGAGTGCCCTACACAGAGTGATCCCCGTCTATGGAGCCGAGAATGTAATTTCCACAAATGCCACCTCAGCACTGCCTGTACCAGCGACCATTCATCGCTGCGGGGAGGGGGAGGGGCATCCTTAAAGGGCCAGGAACCCACAGCAAATCTACTAGTCAAGTGCACATGAAAGACTGTACATGCAAAAAAGATCATTTCTACTTTGCCTCCGTGAAACATGTTTAGCACAATACCAGATACCTGTCCCTGGTAACTGACCCATGGCGGATGCTGGGGAAGTTAGACACTAACCAAGTTCCCTTTAAGGCAACATGGGTTCAGTCCCACGTCATCAACCAACAGATCTGAGGACATCTTCTGTTTAGTCAGTTATATCAAGAGGCTTAGAAACGTATAAACACAGAGAGAGAAAAAGCAAGCATGCAAGCAGCTAAACCTGAATGGAAAATGCAGGAAAATTAGTCAGGTACCCAACAGCTAGGGAAGAACTAGGAACAACTGTAATACGGAAGGAGACAGGACTAAAAGCAGAGGATCAAATTAGCCATGAGTTTCCAATACAGTATGGCAGGGGTAGGGTTGGGGAGAAGACACTAATGCAGCTTGGCTGAAAACAAAGCTTAGAGTCCATCTCTGCATGGTTCTGGTGACACTGCTCAGCAAAGAGGGGGTTACTGGGAAGATCCTGAGAAGTTGGAGGAAGCCTACAGGAGGCTGGAAGGACTAATTTGCAAAGCATGTTGGACATGAGCAGCATAACTTAGTGATGACTATGCAGTGGACATGATCATTACAGGTATTAGAAACACTGAGGAGAAGCAGGAATTCCTCAGGGGAATTAAGGAGATGTGCTATTGTGAGAAGGGCTGGGCAGTTGTTGTGATATCCCCCTGACAAGACCTCCTGAAAAACAGACCTGAAGCTCCTCAACTGACATGTAAGGCGCTTCCAAGTTTTACATGAGAAGTAGCTGCACTAGCCAGGAAATATACCGAGCCCCCGAACCCTGGCAACACCAGTTTCTGATGCTGTCAGCTTGGCAAAGCTGGTGTCAAGAGGGAAGTCACCAGCCAATGCTACTCACCTGCCTTTTACCATGAAGCGACTGAAATAAGCCAGTTGGCTCATCCCACCCCCCTTTAAAAAAAAAAAAAAGTTACGCAGGCTGGACAAATAAGTTCTTTTGCAAGACTGATGTGGTGCTGGGCAGGAGCCCAAGACAAGCCACGGTGCACAGCAGGGGGGCAGCAGGATGGCTCTGACAGAGAAGGGTGGGGATCCTGGCAGTTTGCTCCCTACCAAGGTGTTCAAGCCCCTGATGTGGCTCCCACCTGCCTTGGAGAGAAGGTGCAAGCAACCCAGGCAGCCTCAGGACAAAAGGCCACCCCAGTTCCCTTGGTGGCCCACAAGCCTGGCTGTGCCTGGGCACAGGGCTGCCACACAGAAAGCCCATCCTTGCCCGGCCACGAGGTCGCCTGGAGGGCCACAGGCTAGGAGAAGTGCCCAGAGGAGAGGCTGGGGAGCCAGCTGGGGCCAGCACTGCAGGGGTAGAGGCAGGCCAGGGCCGGGGCCTCGACAG
>NW_005842780.1:595915-608156 GCF_000455745.1 Alligator sinensis | reverse complement strand
GCCAGGAGCCCCACCCCGACCCCACCCCACCCCACGGGCCGGCTCAGCCCGAGAGGCGCGGAAGGAAGGGGTCGCGCCGGAGCGGAGGTCTGGGGCGGCCCGGCCTGGGCCCCTTTAATACGAACACAGCAGAGTTGGCGCCTGCTGCGATCGGGGCGGCTCTGAGGGCTACGGTTTAGGACGGAGGGGCTTAAATCCCACCTTAAGTGCTCTGCAAAAAAAACAAAACGAGCCCCTTTTAAAGCCCGGAGTACCCAAGTAGCTCCTGTGCAGGCAGGCGGCAGGCCTAGGATTTCCCTACTTATCCTCAGTGCAAGGAGATACTGCAAGAGCGACATCAGTAACCCCAGCCATCAGTAACCCCAGCCGGTAACACCTAACTGAAATGTGATGCCCAATCTCCATCTCCTTCTGGCTCAGCCAGGTCTTCCCTAGGGACAGGCTTCAGTTCTGTAGCAGGACCTGAATGCTCCTATCCCACCTTAACTTCTAAACTCCACCACACTGCAGGTTCCTGCATCTTTTTCCAGTCTCCCCCCCACAACTGCCGAGGAGGGATTGCTC
Source organism: Alligator sinensis (assembly GCF_000455745.1). Taxonomy (NCBI): domain Eukaryota; kingdom Metazoa; phylum Chordata; order Crocodylia; family Alligatoridae; genus Alligator; species Alligator sinensis. The sequence goes on along the minus strand of NW_005842780.1, from coordinate 607,592 downwards.
AACTATTTGGTAGATTTTAAGACATGGCTTAAAAATAAATAAATAAATAAAATTGAGAAAGCAATGCCTGGCCTGTATGGTGTATGCCACCAGGTACCACAGCAAAGGAGCTTGTGGAACAGCCTGCCACAGCACATTACCTCCACACCTGGAAGAGAGATTTTTATTTTTTTTATTTTATTTTTATTTTTTATGGGGAAACCTGTCACAGCCTGCTCTCCCCTGAGGAAGGAAAAAGTTTCCATAGGGGAGAAGGACAGCCTGTCATGGCCTGTTCCTCCCACATGCTCAAGTGTGGAGACTTCCTGTGGGAGGATAAAGGAAAACTATGGTTTCAAGGGAAGCTAAAAAGCCTGTTATGACCTGCCTCCCCCTTCTCCCACTGCTGCAATGTCAGTGGGAACAAACTGCCCTGGTCACTCCCACCTTGATCCACCCCTCCAGAGGAGCACAGAGTTCCTGAGGGGCTTACAGCTTACCCCAACCATCTGCAAAGGCAACTACATGTAAGAGTGAGAAAAAAAGAACACGTGTCATGGAACACAGGGCCAGGATGGTGAGCACAGAAGAGCTTGCTGTGGAGGGTCAAAGATGGTGCCACACATCCCACAAAAATATGGTCTCTCCTTTACCTCCCTGGCATCCTGTGGGTTCAGCTGGGTTTGGAGAGGGAGCCTGGCCTGAGGACTTTTGAGAAGACCTGACAAGGAGGCCTCCAGGGGAAAAAAAAAAAAAAGAGAGAGAGAGCAGGGTGTCAACATGTGACAAGTGGGGTGGTGCTTGATAGACACATGCACTGTCATCAGTTTTCCTAGCTGACAGCTCCTTTCCCTGGCTTACTGGAAGAAATATACAGAAACTGGGACAAAAAAAGTGAGGATATAAAACTCAGGAGGACACTGAGTCAAGCACTAAAGACAGGACATATCTGGTTTTCACCACCTTCATGAATATTGGGAAACAGAAGTCTATCTTAGCCCTGCTCTTCCCAGGATCAGATTTCTCAGATGGGAAAAGCTTGTGGACCTCCACCCACTGCAGCAGTGATCATGAAAAGATCAGTCTCTTGTGCCACATTCACCTCCAGATGAGCTGCCATCTTTCCAAGACCTTTCCCAGGCCTGCTTTTTGCTCTGTTCCTGCAAGAGATGTTCATTTTTTTCTAGCTGGGAACTACCAGCCTTGACTAAAAAAAAAAAAAAACCAAACACACAAAACCACAACAACAAAAAACACACACAACCAAAAAAAACCCCCCAAATCAACCCAAGTAGGCCAAAAGAGCGTCTCTGGTGCATCATCATCTATTAAATACCTTCAGATATCCAAAATATGAATGAATAGAACCCAGATCTTGTCCTCTGAATGCTTATTTGCACACTCAAGTCACTAGATTAATCAGAAAAGTCTATCAGTATACCCAACCTCGGCCCACTCCACAGAATAAAAGCCTTTTGCAAACTGGAGAACACTTGGGGAAAAAAAAAAAATCTTACGTGAGCAAAGTATGGGCCCAAAGATATGGCATGTCAGCCATATTTATTCCCCAAAGAAAAAACTTTGTTTTATGTTGGGATGGAAGCTGTAATAATATTGTTCATTGCATCAGGAGAGAGAAAAAAAGTTTGCTATAAAATGTGGCTAAAAATGGCATAACAGGGTTTCATTTTTGTTCAGTCTTAGCAGCTTCCAGACAAAATTTTCTTAAATTACAATCTGGGAAGACACTATTCCAATTATAAAAATTCCCCTAAAAATCTGGAAGTCAAGCTGTGCTACTTCCACTTTCTCCATTGGCACCAGGTACAAGGATTCTGTAGGCCACTTCTGCCTTTGGTTACACCTTTGTAGTCCCATCATCTTCCCGCATATACGGTCTACACTTAAATATAAGGGAAGTTTGTACCCTTAAACAGGGCTCTCAGAAGAAAGAGCATCCCTACTAGAGCTCACTTAGGGAATAATATCCTGATCTCAACCAGCTACCTTTATCAAGAGGTTCCTGGCACTGGGCAGAAAGCTGCCCAGACAAGTTGGGGGAAGGGTGAATTTCTGAGCCCGTTTAACCTTACTGGGCCTCACGGTCAGAAGTGTTTGTTTCAAAGATTTATTTAGTTGCTGGGCACTCTGACAATAAAATGATGTAACTATCAGCTTACAAGCAATGTATGGTGTCCTCCCGAGAGGACCACAGAATGCTGTATAGGAGGATCATCAAACACGGCCCACAGGACAGATCTAACCTAGAGCCACGTCATCTGACCTGCAAGATTCCTGGAGGGCCTAGGAATTAACAGGCAGGGTAAGTGGTGAAGGCTCAGGCATCCACAGGGTTTACTAGCACCCCAACTTGCCCTTCTACCAGACATGGGCCCAGATTCAACATGGACAGGTCAAACAAGTTTGACATCCCTGCTATATAAAAAGGATCAAGCACGTAGGATAGAAAAGAGTGCATAAAAGGGAACAAGTAAAAGCAACCCTCATCCCACATAGAAAGTGCTGCAGACCATTAGGGAGATGTTAGAGAAGTTTTACCCATGGTACAAAAGGGGTGTTTGCTCAAACCCTGGCATATGGCATTTCATAGTTGGTAGGGTCAGAAGGGACCAGAGCAGATCATCAAGTCCAACCCCCTGCCATGGGCAGGAAAGAATGCTTGGGTCAAATGACCCCAGCTAGGTGATTATCTAGCCTCCTTTTGAAGACCCAAGGTAGGAGCGTGCATCACTTCCCTTGGAAGTTGCTTCCAGATCCTAGCTGCCCCAACTGTGAAGTAGTGCCTCCTGATGTCTAGCCTGGATCTACCCTCAGTCAAGTTACGGCCATTATTCCTAGTTACTCCTGGCAGTGCTCAGGGGAACAGTGACTCTCCCATTCCCTGCTCGTCCCCCCTGGTAAGTTTATAGATGGCCACCAGATCCCCCCCTCAGCCTTCTCTTGTGGAGGTTGAACAGGTTCAGGTCCTGTAGCCTCTCCTTGTAGGGTCTGCCCTGCTGCCCCCTGATCATGCGAGTGGGCCTCCTCTGGACCCTCTCAATGCTATCCACATCCCTCCTGAAGTGCACCACCCAGAACTGGACGCAGTACTCTAACTGCAGCCTGACCAATGTCACAGAGGGGGAGGATCACCTCCTTGGACCTGCTTGTGATGCATCTGTGCATTTATATTAGACCACTTGTATAAAGGAAGGTAGTTGTAGTGGCTAATGCAAAAGATGGCAGACATGAGCCTCTTCTCAGCTCTGATGGCAATTTGCTGCAGTACAATTTAAAAGGCTTCCAAAGGCCATCATACTCTCCCTATCTATACGAAGGAGATGGTTCTTATCTACCTCTCAGATTACTATTTCATTACAGGTTGTCCAGAACTCTGTGACCCTTGGATGGAAGATACTGTTGAAAAACAGTCATTATATGTGGTTAGAGAGATAAGGAAGAAAGTCAATGGACAGTTTGGAAAACCAAGTAAAAAAAAAAAAATGGAGAGATAAAGCAGCAGAGGATCTGTGCAGGACAGTCCTGGCACTTCCAGCAAGGGAGAAATCTGTCTGTGGATTTTAGGGAGTTAAGAACTTGGGAAAAACAGAAGAGGAAGCTGTAGTGATTAAGATGGACCAGACAGGGATTCAGCACCAGAGGTAGCAATGGGCAGCTCTGGGTTCCAGAAGAATATGAAAGACTGCAGGTTTTTGGCTTTGGGAACTTTAAAAACAAAAGGTCCAGATTTGAAGTATACCTGTCAATCAAAATGAAAGGAAGCATCCCGTTGTACACAATTTCTAGCGAAGCAAGAAGGTAATTGAATCAAGAATGGAAGAAAAAAAATGAGTCATATATGTGAGCTATAGATTTGGGTGTTGTCTGGGAAAAAGTGACGACTTTGAGGAGTAAGGGAAAATGGCACAAGAATTCAAGGAAGCAAATATATGCTATTCAAGTCTTTCCACAATTGTTGCTGTTTTCTGAAGTTTCTAAACTTGGGTCTTCCATTGCAATAATTACTATTTAGCTTTTTGTCTTGCAAAGATGGCCTTCGTAATGGATCTACAGCAGTTTTTCTCTATTCAGCCAATGCTGCAGAAAAGCTATCTCCAGACAATAATTAGAGAAAGTTGGGTTTCAGAGCCCAGTTAGATGCTTGCATTTTAAGCAACAGTTACCCAACAAGCTGGTATCACAGAACAAAACACAGCCCTTATGCTCAACATGCACCACTCATTTCCTCTTCGTCTGTCTCTAGTATATTTATTTTTCCAGATGAGACTTTCATTTCATCCTGATGTGAGTAATGGATTGAAATCCCTTGTTCTTATAGCTTTACAGTAGTTCCGATTTCCTAAATTCCCTTCCCCTGGCAACTCCAATGCATACTGGACACAGGACACTGAGTTGCTGCCAAAAAATCACCATACAGCAAGCATCTTCCTCACTGAGAATGCTAGCTAAGTGCTTGATGCCTCTACCTTTCTGTGGAGACTGAGCAAGATCACTGCTACTGTGTCACTTACAGTTCTGGGAAAACAAACAAACAAACAAACAAAAACCCAACAGAGTCCTTACTTCAGCATGGATCTCCCACTGTGCTGCCTGATATAGATACTGCACAAATACTCCCAGCTGACACTCTTCAGGACATATTTATATAAGAGGACTTCCTTAGAGCATTTTTTGAGAGACTATAAATACTCCCTTCCCCCAGTGGCTTGATTTAGGTAAATAATACAGGTAAACATCAGAGCATGTCAAAAAGTTAAGAAAAATATCAAGAGATTACAACCCAGATAGACAAGACCTATGGAACGGGAACAAGGACATGGCAGTAAAACCCTCACTGGAAGATACAGTAATAAAGCTTCCACTACAAAAAAAGCAATTAAAGTGCCTGGGATTTAAACATGGAAACTATTTTTTGCAATCCTGTAGAGTTTAGATTCTGTGGCGCCAAACACTGTAGAAAAACATAAATGTGTCTGCTTCCAGTGCCTAAGAAGATTTGAAAGCTTATTCAGTAGACTGTTACTGTATACTGAACAGTGTTGCCAACTCTTTACTTTTTATAACAAGGCATAGAATATTTGATGTTTTTCCTTAAAACCCAGCCCGTTATCAAATTATATTGTAAACAGCTTTAAAAATAAATAAGTGTTTCTAGCCCCTTTGCTTAGAGAAAAGATTAACAATATGAACTCTGATGCCTCAAAAATTAGAAGGCAAGTTAAGAGACTGCCAGAATTGCCATTTAATAAAAAATATATTTTAACAAAATGAATTTCGGGGGTCTGATTCATAATTCTGAATGCTGGGAATTGCTAGTGATGAGTTTGAAGAGACGATATATTAAGTGCCAGATCATAATGCCATTGTAAGCAATGATGGAGTCCTTGCTATTTGAACATGACCTTCCTTTCCTCCTACCCTATTGTATCCATGGTTGGCAAAGGGGCTCTACATACCAGCAGGCTAGCACTAACTTCTCATCTACTAGTACAAGCAAAAGTCTCTTCTTGAGTTAGATGCAACTGCACCATAACTATCTAAACTGACTGAGGAAACCCAACCCCCCAAACCCCTTTTAAGTCAGCTGTGGCAGGAAGTGTAAAAGCTAGCTGCAATAACTTCCAAATGCATCCATCCATCAAAGCTCATGGACAGAGGTGATATCTTTTATTAGACCAACAAGATTTTTGCAAAATATATGTAATTGCAAGCTTTTGGGCACAAGCACCCTTCATCAGGCATCAGAGAAAAGATCATAAAAGTTCTCCTGGATAGAAATTAAAGTCTCTATTTCATAGAATTCCACAGAAAGGTCAATAGATGGAAAAACCCTCTGGGCAGCAGTTCTTGAACTTTCAATTCTACCCAGACGAACTTTTACAATCTTTTCTTTGATGCCTGATAAGGGGTGCTTGCGCCCAAAAGCTTGCAATTCAATAATTTTTTTTTTTTGCAAAAATCTTGTTGGTCTAATAAAAGATATCACCTCTGTCCATGAGCCCCGATTGCTTTTTCCTCTAGACCAACACAGCTACAACCTGGATACCCTCCATCCATCAAGTAATTCAAAACCAAATGAAAAATTAGGGATGGGGGAGAAAAAGGAGAAGGAGGCAGGACAGAGAGCCAACATGTGTTCTTCAGTGTGCCTGGTTATCCCCAGAAACCACTGGTACCCGAGGGACATGCAGAGCAGTGCCACTACATGCCTTTGCAGCCATTCTAGAGCACTTCAATGCACACCTGCCTACCCTATATTCCAGCTAATGAAATGGTAGTCAACCCAATCAAATCCCCCCACTAAAGCAAATCTAAATATGACCCCCCCAATATCTCCTTTCTATTGGCTCTTCCCTCAGCTTCTCTAAGGCTTGTGCGTTCTCATAAAGGTCAGTAACTATAGCCGGACATGGCTCTTTTCATCAGTCTCACAGGAGTGACCAAAGCATATGCTTCCACAAGGGGAAGGACACTGCTGCAGCAGTGCAATCAGCCTCATTGCTAGAGAGCAAGTGACCACGGTCAACCCTCCATGCTAATTCTGCTGTTAGACCCATACTTAGCTCTACAGAAGGCTGGAGCAGTTATCTCCTCTCACAAGAAGGTATCTTTGCAGAAGGCTTTCCTCAATAGCATCAGCCATAGAGTCAGCCTCACATACTACTTCTGCAGAGGCCTCTCTCGTACCCCATAGGTTGGCAGCTTCACATTGGCAAATGTATTGTCAGAAACACAGCAAGTAGGATAGTGATTAAACAACAGAAAAGAGAGACACTTCAGATTAGTACAAACTTGCATTTTAATATGGCAAGAAAAAAGCTCCTGACTGGCCTGGTTATGGTATGTTTCCTAGAAGGAGCTAGCTACTCACATTCTCCCAGAATATAAGACCAGATGGGCTCATAGTGGATGTGTAACAAGTTTAAACAGAACCTCAGTAAAATGGCCTCACTGTGAAACTTATTGCTGCAAGACACTACTTCAACCACTAGCAACCTGCACTTTGACAGCATTCCTGATTAAAAGATAACAAGTAGGTATTTTCAGGGCTTGAAAGCTACCTACTAGTCAGAGGATTGAAATTACTAGTAGACAAGGAGGTGACCTCCAGCAAGGTCCAGGGAAAACATTCTTATGATATACCCCACTCCCTGCTAATTTTAGTGGCTAGGAAGACCATGGGCACTTCTAGTAAGGTGGTGGGGCAGTACCAAAGGTTACAAAAGAACCTCCATAGGTTTAATAAATAAAGACAAGTTTCTTGTGCAAAACAAACATACACAGGATCTATCAATCTCTAACCACATTCCATTATACAACTGAAAAAAAAAAAACAAAAAAAAAAACCAAACATGAGACAACCTCCAGCAGCCCAGAGTCTTCCACAAATATAACACAATCTAAGCAGGGAAGCTCTTCCCCTCCTCATTTTTGGTAGATTTCTCTTCCACCTGAAGCCAACTTTATTTTCAAGTTCACTGCCATTATAACCACATCATGTGAACTGCAGGACAAGTTTAATAAAATGCACTAAAGAAAAACAGAAGAAAATAAAGTCAGGAATTAATAAAAAATAGGGAAAATAAGGAGGTTCTACAGTTAAGAACCTGTGATGAACGTATTAGGGCAACTCTTCAAATTCTATTATCAAATTCATAAGCGATAGACAGCATTTCCTTTAGAGCATAGAGACTACAGCATTAACTGAAGTCTACCAGATGTATGTGCTTATTCAAGCTCCTAATCCAAACCAGCTGTCCAGAACAGGAAAGGTTTTCTATACTAGAGGCAGTACCTAAAACTAGAAACAGCACTTAAGCAACAGTTCAAAGCTGAAACAAACCTCTAATCTCTACTAAACCCCTACATTGGGCTCAATGTCCCAAATTTTAGACAAGACCTCTGAATGAGGCATCAGGCCTGCAGATCACTTTCTAAAATGCTCTGCTCCTCCCATAGTCAGTTCTAACCAATCATTCACTTCCACCTGACCTAAAATGGAGTCTCACAGCTGGCTATAACTATTACTCTGCCCACATGGTATCTTGCAGGTTTGAAAAACAATACCAGAAAACCCCACTATTATAAGATAAGGCCTGTTAGAAAGAAAAAGGAACAGATACACCATACTTATAGTTGAGTTTTGTTTTCTTAACTCTTCGAGACAGGAATTTTAAGACAAAATAATACTCTTCATTTCACAGGCTGGTTTTCCTAGATTGATATACTCTCAGAAATAAACTATTCTCACAGATCACTCTTGAAGAAGAGTGATCTTCTTTACTACCTTGCTGTGACCCTTCCTAAACTAACTCAAGGATCCATACTACTCACAGGCCTGCCAGGGCCTTTCTATACAGGGAGATCACCACTACAGCATCCTTATCATCACAAACAAGAGGCCCATGTTTCCCATCATGGAGCTTCCCCTAGACTCCATGAGGAAGCCTCTCATCTGCCTCAAACTGGTAAATTTCTGACCAAATCTGCTCTTTCCTAGCAGCTAAATTGGGGCAAAGGCTTTTTATTTTTCTGCTTTCAGGACAACCTCAAGTTTCTGCTTTTCTACCCTGCTTTTTCAAGTCTCTAATGCATGCGCTTTCCCTGTACACAACTCCACTGCTCCTCTCTCTTTTTGCTTATCAGCTTTCCCAAGCAGCTGAAAGGGGAAAGCAATGCAATTCTTTAGCTTCATTATTACTTTTAAAAAAGTTGTGACTGGCAGCAAGAACACTTACTTTTTGTGGGTTCTGGAACGCAATCCATCTGAACAGTTATCATTGTAACCCTCAGAACCTGAACTATTGTTCACCTGAAATTTTAGATTCTACAGAGTTTGTGGTTTATGCTGCTACACTTACTACCGAAAGCCCCCTCATTAACTGCAAGTGGATCTTTTTCCCTGAAGCCAAATATTCTCATTTACAACTTTCCCACAAGGAAGTTGCAACTTGCCATCAAGGAAGATTTCTGTACCATTATAAATCAGGAGGTACATTTTATTCTCCAAAATTATTACACCAGAATAGTAATCCATATATTAGTCTCTCCCTTTCTATCTAGAAATGCTTTGAATTGGTATAGGTCTAGATGGAAAGGGAGAGACTAATATATGTAGGTTTGGGGGGAGGTTGTACCATTTTCATTAGGTTGCTGTAGTTAAATAGAGTAACATGTAGAAAAGGTTTGAAGTACAAGGAGATTACATTCAATTGTCTAAAATCCTATTACATATCAATAGCAGCATCAAAGATGAAATCCAAGTGCACCGATTCTTCTAACCAGTAGTCAGCGGTGCTCACCCTCCTAAAGCCCAGATGGGACCCAGGGGGCTATGTTGTCCAGAAATTTGGCAGCAGGGGAAGAGAAGAAAGCATCAATTGCCACGGCTTCCGGAGTACAGTTATGTCAGCACACAGGGCTGGGCTGGCGTATAGGGTTAGGCCCAGCACACAGGACTGAACCCACAGACCAACCCTGTGCACTGACCCCATGCTGAATCTGGCCTGCTGACTGACCTGTAAGGTGAGTAGGCTGAGCACCACTGCACTAAACCACCCTGTCTCCATTAAACAGCTTAACAAGGATTGAACTATTTTCCCTAAGAGCAGCACCTGCAGGTATGCCATCTACAGTACATCTTGATAGTTACCAAGCCTTATGATTCAGGATATAAATTTATCTCCAATTCAGATTAAGGAATAAATTCCACCCTCTCTCCCAATAGCTAGGTACATTAGTGTAGCAGCTACCTGTCCCATGTCTGAGTGGGGTGCACTAGTGAAGGACAGCCCCCATTCCAAAAGTCTTTAAATCTAAAGGGACCAGGCAAGCAAAGGACAGAAAGATACTGAGGTATACAAACCCTACATGAATGACCCAGGGTCACTGGCCTCACAGCTGGGGCACAGAGGACTGTACCACAGCCACATGAACAACTCAAGCCTTCTGCCTGACAAGTCAATACCTGTCCCATCAGACAACTGTGAGGACAGGCTTGCACTCTCCCCTCTGGGCACCCTTTTAAACCTTATTCTCTGAAATGAGATGTAGGGCAGGGTGTTTTTAGTGAAAACTAAGAACATCAAAGCTGTGACTAACTGAGTCAGAACACAGGTCGGTCTTGCCCAGTCGCCTGCATCGCCCCGTGGCAGGGAGCGGACACTGAACCGCAGTGGCCTGCAGAGAAGCAGGGGTGTTTCTGCTGCTGCTCTCTCACTTGCTGCTGCCAGCAGTGAAGGTCTAGGCAGTTCTCCTTCAGAGGCTGCATCCCTACCTCCTGCGCTCAATTGCTACTGGTGCCCCTTTGTTCTGAGAATCCGAATGAACCCTTTGTGAGCCTGGCCGAGCAGTCAGCTTCTGCAGCGTCTGGTGGCCGCGCATTCCACATGTGAATGATGCCCTGGGGAAAAAGAGCCGCCTGTGGGCCGTTTGCAACTTCCCAGTTATTAGGTTCACGTTGTGAGCCCTGGCCCATGCAAGACAGTGTATAGGGAATCCCCACAGACTCTTCTCTTTGCAGCTCAGGATTTTGGAAACTCTCAGCATGTACCGCTTCTGGTGTCTCTTTTCTCAAGGGAACAGGCCTGGCTTCAGGAGCCTCTCCTCACGCAGGACCCCTCTGTGCCGCTCCTCCTGGTTTCTTTCTCTGGACCCCCGAGTGGCATGAGGGTTTCCAGAGCTAGATGGGCACAGATCTGCCTACTGGGAGACTGCTCCCAGCCCCACTCAAGCTAGGAGTGGCAGGGAGCAGTGCCTGTGCTGGGTTTGGGGACAGGGAGCAATGGTTCTCATCACACGCACATGCAAGGCTGCATGAGCCCCTGTGCCCATAACGGCTCGGGCTCATGCACGTGTCAGACCGCGGGGTGGTGGCGGGGCTCTGCAGCCCTGCGGTGTCAACGAGAAGGCTAAAGCGACCTGGCCAGCAGCGCCCCCCGGCGGCTCGGGAAGGAGCCGGGGCCGCCGCGGCCGAGGCAACCCCCAGAGCCGGGCGTGACTCAGGGGTTGGCTCGGGCCCTGCTCCCGCGGGAGGGGACGCTGCCACCCGTGGGGCTGAGGGGGAGTCCGGCCGGTGTCCGGAGGCAGAGCGGGGGGCGGATGACCCACATCCTGCTAGTTCTCTGTGGTAAAGGCGAGGCGGGAATGTAGGGCGGAGTCACACCACGTGACTCGCGGGCACCAATGGAGAAAGGGGAGAACCATAGAGAAGCCGGGCGCTAGCTAGACATTCCGCGTTCCCACCCCATCGCTTTGCTGCCGCCATCTTGTCGGAGGCAGCGGGGTCCTCCCAGCGCTGCGGCTGGGGACGGTTCCGCGCTCCGGCCCCCTCCCCGCCGCGCTCGTTCCTCACCCCCAGTCACCCACCCCGGGCCGGGCCCCAGCGTGCGCGAGCGGAGCTTGCGCGTTACCTCGGATAGGACCACCGCGAAGCCTATGCGGGGTACGAGGCTGAGGGCCCAGCCGCCATCTTGGTGTAGAAGCCCGCCCGGCCCCACCTGCCCACATAAGGCTGAGCCCGCCCCCGCTCGTCTTGAGCCAGTCAAGTCTCCATAGGGGGTGGGGATTGCTGAGTGCGCATGCGCTGGCGGCGCGGCCTAGTGGCCCCCTCCCCCCCTCGGGCTGGCTGAGCGCGGCGCAGTGTTCCCCAATCCCACATGCGACCCATAGCGCGCCC